>NC_136002.1:9349807-9647307 GCF_048128805.1 Centroberyx gerrardi
CCAATTACTTTTTCTCCCTTTATATTATTGTCATTTTACAGCTAAACTAAAACAAAGTATTTTGCAAACTTTGCTCTCACTGCTGTAGTTTGAGGGAGAGGACTCCTATGGAGCGTCGTCTGGCAAAGACAGATGAGAACATTCATTTAAAATGTGATAAATGGCTTATTTAGTGAAATGTTGAATAATGACTTGTTTGTGTTCACTCCACTTTGGAGATAAACAGATGAGTAATGGTCAGTAGGCTCTGATGTGTGTCTGTAGCTGTTCTTAATTCAACCCCAAACCAAAGCCAGCCGTCCTTAGAAGAGACGACAAGGAGGAGCGGAGACTGGAGGAGAGGAGCTGCAGGTGGAAAACTGGTGATTCTACAGTTCCTTCATCTTACTGATGATTTACTGAGAGAGACCTGCTGTTGTGCCCTCAAGCAAGGCACTCAACCTAACTGCTTTGGTAAACATCCAGCTGAGGAGATTAATAACTTTATTCAAATTCAACCTGAGGTGAGCAGCCCCAGGTAAGAGCATCTGTGTTGGGAATACAGGAATCATCAGGGGGAAGCTGAGAAAAACCTGCAGCTGAAATTACCATAAAACATAAAGGTACAATATCAGCAGTACAAAATATATCTTGCTTAAACAACACAAAGTCGAACTGAAAGTCATTTCATTTAAAGGGACATGGCTGGAAAACAATGCCTGATATATGAATGTACAGACTCATATATCTCAAAAACTAAACATACACTGAGTAATACTCAAGTAAAATTTATGAACAGATTTCTATGAAATTTGGTGGACAGAAAGGACGAAGGGACAATTGGTTCGATTTTGGTGGAGATCTGGCTGTATAGTTTTCACCATTAGATGATTTTCATTTTTTGGCCAAAACTATGACAGAGACTTGATTTCAAATGCTGAGAGTATGTTTGCAGGGTCAAGTTGGAGAATTGTTGGGGGAGGTTTGCACTCTCCACCTTCTAGTTTCAAACAGTTTCATCTACAGAGTATGAAAGACAATTTCAAAGCTAAAGAGAGACAAGATTCATACTGCAGAGCAGAATTACCCAGATACACTGAACATTATACAGAAGGAGCTCTTCCTTTAGTCTTTTGATAGTAAAAGCCCCCAAAAAATCAGGAACACAAAGTACAGTCAGTCTACTTTGAAACCAGAACCAGGAAAAATATGTTCTCACCCACAAATAATGTATTACACACACATGCCCATATGCACATACACTTTACCAGCTTCTATACTTAAGATAGTAAAATCCTAGTAAATAGGCAAACACACACACACACACACACACACACACACACACACACACAAACATCTCCACAAACATCCTCCTCTGCTCCTACACAGACTGTAACAAAGCTCTCTTTATCCGTTGCCTTCAGTCAGAAAGCCCATTGAGATCCACCTCTAAACAGACTGAATGAGTAAACACACAGCCATTCCTCTCCTGCAGTTCACATATTTATTAAGGTGCTGTGGTTACTAGAGCTAGCTGCTCCTACCAATGCCAGAGATTTCCATTAGTAGGAGAGTCACAGCAGGAGAAAGACATACAGAGAGACACACTGCTACCAGGCTTCTGATTGGCTAGTTCCCCTGCTTAGAAATAGAGACATCATGGTCAATCCTTGGGTCTGGTTGGCTATTTATTAGATTAGCATTAGCATTAGCATTATTATTTATATTTATTAGCATTTTCATACATATTGGATGGTAACAGGTAGCAGATGACTGAATAACACTGTCTTTGGTTTCCCTTGGATGCAGAGTGTGGATTTATCCAGCAAACTGGAGCTGTTTCTATTGATTTACTGATATTCCAGCTGGTAAAATAATTTTATCTGTTGATAAAAGACTGGATTAAAATAACAAAACTACATAATTACAAATTGAGTTCCTCATAGTGGTGCTATAAAGATATAAATAGTCCTACATGTGAGGTTATGGCTGTTGTTAAATGTACACTGAGTCACTGCTAGTAATACATCTCTATATTGAGTGATATATAGATTTCAACAATTAAAATGTGTGAGCTGCTATTGGTTATTCCACTGACGCACTCCCTCAACTAGACTAGTAGATGGATCTAACTAGAGTTAGATCCATCCTTGCTTTGTACACCACCCACTTGTTATTCAATGCACACTCTATACGTTAATTGACAATAATAGTCATAACCCAGCATGCAATTGGGTGTCCAGCCTTTTGAACCTGTTGATTAAGATCTATCTCATCACCCACAATCCCCTGGTTTCACCACGGAAGCAATTAACCACTTCTGTGATTCAATAATTAAGTGTGTGCGTGTGCGTGTGCGTGTGCGTGTGCGTGTGCGTGTGCGTGTGTGTGTGTGTGTGTGCATGCTGGGACATGGAACGATGAAGGTGAATCTCTAAGGTTGATAGCTGTTTCATGGTGTGAGATAGGGGGGCACAGTGGCTCAGTTGTTAGTGTTGTCGCACACAGCAAGAAGGTAGTGGGTTTGAATCTCCTCCCCGGTCCTTTCTGTGTGGAGTTTGCATGTTCTCATGTTTGTGTGGGTTTCCTCCAGGTACTCCGGTTTCCTCCCACAGTCCAAAGACATGCAGGTCAGGTGGATTGAAGACTCTAAATTGCCCATAGGTGTGAGTGCGTTTGTGTGGTGTATGATGTATATGATGTATGTATAGTATGTATGTGACCTAGTATAGGATAGTATATGATATGTATATATACTGTATGTAGTATGTACAGTATGTATGATCTAGTATGGTATATGACATGTGTATTATGGTATGTAAAGCCCTTTGAGACTTGACTGTGATAAAGGGCTATATAAATAAACTAGACTAGACTATAGTTTGGATTTCCAACAGAATGAGGCTGATAGTTTTGACAGTTGTTTCATTCATTTCAGCTGTGATCATGCTGAGTTTAGCTAAAAGTGATTCAGTTGGCTTACACACACACACACACACACACACACACACACACACACACACACACACACACACTCACACACACCTGCCATAGCAGCTGAGTCACTCCATCATATTGATTAACCATACACCATTTCACCAGAAAAACACTTTCACTCCCACATATTTTAATTTCACTCTGGACAGAATATTGAAATGTTTCACTGCTAGACTGTTTCACACAATGAAAACCAACCACAACCAACACAATTCAACTTGATGTCTTTCACAAAACCAATGATTTCCTGTCAGAGGAGAGGCAGGGGGAATTGGATCATGTGACCGGCCATTTCACATGTATTGATCCTGGCATCATTTCCAAGACATTATTCAAAACGTACAGACGGCCTCTCAGGAAGAAGCTGTTCAGCACTGTGCAGCCTCTTGTCTGTTATCTGCTTTTATTCATCCAACAGGTTTTAGGTTACATTGAGGTCTCATCACTGTCCTGCGGTCATCACAGAAGTGTCCAGTGGATCCGATCAGCGTTTTGTGGTTGATTCCATTTGTTGAAGGCAGTGAGAGAGCAGAGAGATAACACAGAGTTTAAACAGTATTCACTACTTTTCTCTTTGGTTTGATAATCAGTCTCTCCTTTTGATTTCCAGGGGAAACTCCCACTGGGATGATGGGTTTGTGTTTGGCTGCAGGAATGAACAAATAACTGCAGCAGTCGTCTGCTAGAATGTTTCCTTTTAAGTCTGGGAGTGTGAAGGCTTCCCGTGTTCAGACGACGACTTGACATTCAAAACAAAAAGTCGCTGCCAACATCCATACAGAATCATGGATGGGTAGCAATGTGCTTTATCAACATTGTCTGTCCGACATTGTTGTGTTGCTGTCCTGTGGTGTTCAGTATTGTTGTGCTCAGTCATGTAGGGGAGTTGAATATCAGTGTCAACCCCTGCTGTGTTCTGATATCCAGCTGAACTCACAGTGGGAGGCAGGAATACAGCAGAGCTAAAACAATAAACAAAATACCACAGTTTGTTTCATATGGGGATGAGTTCACATCCAAGGGAGAGGAAATTGAAGATATTAACTAAAATATATCTCTTGTCATTAAGTGAAAAAAAAATAATAATGGGCTTGAAACCCTTGAATATTTGATTCCATGGTGATTTAATGAAATGGTTTTAGTTTTGACCCATTCTCTTGTACTGTGCACATCTGTGATCCAAAAAAGCCTGTTCAACATTTAAATCCAACAGCTTTTAATGCCAGTTTATTTGGAGTCTCAGACACTGAGAGACTGAGAGCCACCAACACTGACAACTTCACAGAAACTTTACACCACTGACACTTTGATTTGTGGAACTTCGTACAGTGTACAGTATAATGAAGTTTACCTAGCAACAACAGTAAAAGTATGTCTATAGTCCTGATTGATTGATTGATTGATTGATTCATTCATTCATTCATTCATTCATTCATTGGATTTATTATGGGTAAAAAAATAATCAAACATGTTAAAGGACTTATCATGTCACACTGAACCCAGAAGATGGCACATGAAAGTATTACACAAAACATTTATTTCCAATGTGGTCCTCGATGTTTGATAAAGATAATCTGTGCCACCACATCATAAAACCTAACCTGAGAATAGAGACTAACCTCTCAGATCATTTCATATATGTATGACATACTAAGACCGGTTCAGAGGTTCTGGTCATGACGACCCATGAAAGACCAAGAGTTACTTTGCTTAATGTTATAAGTTATAATATGGTATTACATATTTGTATTCAATATGCATGAGTGTGTTTTGGTGTGTGTGTGTGTGTGTGTGTGTGTGACAGCTTGTCTGTCTGTTCCTCAGCATGCAGGCTGCTGCTAAAGTCAGTGTGGGAAAATGAGAAAGACAGGCATCATTAAGGCCGGTTCACATGCCGCGTCTTTTGTGCTTTCAAATCCATTCATTTCAACGCGTTGCGACCGCATTTTTTTCCGACCGCGTTTTGGACTTCTCACTAGCTGACATTAACAAAAAACACGTTACAATAAGCTATGTACCGTATAACTTGCAGCTAGAGATAAATACCTTCCTGAACAACAGACCTTAATGTTAATGTTAGCGTTAGCGTAACAAAACGGTTTAGTGAAGAAGAGGATGCCATCATTATAAAACCACAGAAGGCTTACAACTTCGTTGCTTGGTAACGGCCAGGTGACGACAGACTCGCAAAGCATTTTGGTATAATTTCACCATTTTAGTGACCAGGCTTGTTCACTAGATATTACAGTGCATTGTGGGAAATATGTAGTGCCCTCAAAATCATTCCACAATATCATTTTGCGATTCGGACACTAACAAAAAATGTCTGACGTACGTATTAGTGCCCTAAAACGCAGATAGTGATCCATTTCGGCCACAGCCGTTGGTTGCTTGGCAACGCCAGGTGCAACCGTAGCACAACCGTCCAATCGCACTTGATAAACGTTCAGTGTTCACTGTCCACTCAGCACGCCTCGCATTTTCCAAGCGTTGTAGAGCGCTGCATGTGAACCGGCCCTTAAGATGCTTGACAGCATCCATCTGGGATGATGAGACACCAAGACTAGATGTAGGAGGGCTAAAAAAGACATATTTTATCTGACACACACACACACACACCTACACACACACACACCAGTCCCCTGATTTCTGGGGGCCAGAGAGGGGGAGGGTGGATATGCTGGGGCCAGAGAGATAGAGAGTAGTAGAAATAGACTCTACACAGACGATCACAGATAATGGAGGTTTAGTCATTATCTTTATCTGTGCTTTGGTCTTCCCTCTTCTAGTTCAGTCTTTATTCTCTCCAAAGGTCTTCTTTTATCCCTCCATTACTGATTCTTAAATGGAGTTGAAATCCACCAGTAGAAGAAGAGAGTACAGGGTTTTCTGAGGTAAAGAAACATCAGACAGCCCCTCATCTAATTTCACAACCAGCAGAGCAGCACTGCTACTGAATACAGCTGGACAGCAGACCATGAACTTGTTTTACATTTTCCTCTGGTACTAAATCACAAAGGCAGCATGGCTGCACCATGATCAGCAGCATGTATTCAGGATGTACTGGCAGAGGAAACAGGAACAGCTAAACCTGTTTTTTTGTCAGCAAAAGGTTCTGGTGGGATTTGTTCCCACACCAGCAGAGGTGAATGTAGCTCCAGCGGCAGATGTCTTAATAATTGCACCATGTATGGATGAGCTCAAACTAATCACAGATCTAAAGTCTTTCTTTCCACTAACTAACAAAACAGGATCAGCAGCCCATCCATCCCCATGAGAACCAAACACCTTTTAATTCTGCTGCCTTGGAGAAACCCAGTCAGGTGTGAGGAACTCTACAGGAGAGATGACAGAGGATATTAAAGAGAACACCAGACTAATATCTTTCTACCAAGGTTCACCACACCTTAAGACACCATGAAATATTTCCTCTCATGAATAATCCCCATACATTCATAATAATTATCAAAGTCTGGCTCAGGCCACATAAGAACAAATCTGCTCAACATCGCCACGACCAACTGACTTTTCCATTTTTACATGAGAACTCCCTGTCTATGAGAAAAGAAACCAGAGCGGGTGAGAAAAGAAAAGAAGCAGATCACCTTCAGGAATGATGGAGATGTCAGTTTGTTTGCAGAGTATTTGGAGCTGATAGCACTGAATTGTTTGCTTGAATAGACCTACGCCCTTTCCTGAGCCAGGAAAACCCTGAATACTTATTTCTCATTGGTGTGAATTGGGTAATTCTTTGGCTTTTATCATCTCCTTGGGCTATTGGCATTATTCTGGCTGCACACAGGGACACTAATCAACTTATTTGGACTCCCAGTTAGTCAGCCACAACACACTTTCATTCCCATAAAATGCACTTCCATAACTCACACACAAGTACATAACACACACACACACACACACACACACACACACACACACACACACACAATCTCAGCTGACCTCAGTGCTTCTCATAAAGTCACTGCTCAGCTCTTTGTTATTCTGTAGCTCTTAAAAAAGAATTCCACATAGACATGAAAAAGAAATAAGAAGAGGTAGCTTAAAATTCAGGAGGGCCAGCAAACATAAAGGTTACAGAGGGTGAGGTGAGGGGGTGGGTGGGTGGGGGGGTGAACTAATAAGGGGAAGTTAGCAGGGACTGAGGACAGTTAAAACACTCACTGAGAGTGAGATGATTTAGTGAGGGTTTACATCCAACTCTGCTTTATTTCCTCACTGCTTACTGCTATTCTTCCACCAGGTAATCATGTTTCTATCAACATGATATGATATTTCCCAGGATCCATGCTGGATGTCGAGAAACCATCTGAGTTTTAAGTTCTAGTTCTGTTCTGGATTTCTTGGACGTTTGGTGTCTCTGGACCATTGACTACAAATTATTTTTCCCTTTCAACCTAACTGCTTAATAAATCTTTAAATAGCTCAGATTCCAAATACTTAATATTAGCTGCTCTACTTAATGATCAAAATCAAATGCATGGCATCTAGCCAATTCATTTTTTTTTATATCTTACTGGCTGAGAAGTAAACCTTCAAATAGATATATGACAAACTCCTGTTCAACTTTGTATTAAGAGCAAGAGGAAAACCTTCTATCTCCATAAACTCAGGCACATAAAAAGGGTGCATGCTCACACACAAACACATACACACACACACACACACACACACACACACACACACACACACACACACACACACACACACACACACACAGACCAGCTAAGGCCAATTTATTATCAAAATGAGCATGATGTTAATCCAATCAGCAAGGTAATTTAAAGTTAGATGAGAGGGAGGAGAAGGTCAGCAGGGGGATTTGACTAGGCTGTGTGCTGTGTGTGTGTGTGTGTGTAGGTGTGTGTGTGTGTGTGTGTGACATCTTGGTCTGACCCCACCAGTTTGTGTCTGGGTTCACCTGGTATGGAGAGGCATCGACCATCAAGACCTGACATTGTGTTTTCACTCATAGTGATCTCCTCATCAAGTCCCATTGAGCTGCTGATCGATCACTGTGTTTCTTTTGTCACCTCTCTTTTACCACACACACACACACACACACACACACACACACACACACACACACACATACACACTCCTTTTGCAGCTGAACTATTTACAGTCTGGGGAGCATCATTACTTGCTGTTGACATTTAATTACAAAAGTAGAGGAGAGAGAATTCATGAAAACATTTTTTTCTCTCCTTCTATCTCTTTCTTATCATCACTCTCTTTCTACATTTCTTTGTAGCCTTTTATCTCTTCCTCTATGATCTCTCGAAATCCATCAAGAAGGTCCAAGCTATTCTGTCAGTTCCTAAGAATCCACTACACAATGAATTTGTTCAGCTCCCATGTTAATGTAGATTTAGGATGCCCATGTGCAAAACTAGCAGGTCAAGGAACATTTTTATTCCAGTTGTAATTGATTTTATTAACAAATACAGCCTTTGACTCCAGGAAGTGTGTTAAGGGTCAATGATGATGGTTTCAGTAATTACTGTATACCAGTCTGTTGATTGTTGAAGCATATTTCTCTTTATTTTTGACTTAAGTTATTAACAGCTATTAACTGTTACATCTTGGTGCTGATGTAGGCCGATCTAATGTATTTTTACATGTTTTATGTACCGTTATCCTGTCTCAGTGTTGTCTTATGTTTAACTCTGCAAGCCTTTCCTTTTCCCTCTATCTCTCCTCACACTCCACACCAACAAGGCTCCTTGCCAGCATCAGAGCAGTGTCAAAGTGAATCCAATATGCTTGGTCAGGGTGTGGGCTATTCTAGGCAGTGTGGTCCTGTGGGAGACAAAGGGAGCTGATTGATTCAACTCTCAGCTCCCTGAGATGGGACAGATCAGCTCTCTTAGAGTCATGGTTGGACTGGAAAGAAATGCGAGTTCAGATAATGTAAATGAATGGGAGGAAATCCAAAGTAATCTAAATCAGACTTAATGTAAAGAGGATTTCTTTCTTAGCTAAACACTGTCCAGTCTCATCTACTAATGAGCTTGTTTAGTGGGTTATACTGTTTGGGATGAATGAGTTCTTTGTTCTTAGTTTCAGGAAGGAGAATCTGAGTCCAGAGAAAACTCCCCTGAGAGAAGATGAGATTCACACCCTTCATATAGGTCCTCATAGGATCTAGTCTACTGTACACTGTAGTGAGTCAGGCTCTCAGCCTCCAAGCTGCTCTCAGTCCCATTCTTTGTTCTTCTCTGTCAGACTGCTACTGTACATGAAGACTGCTGTCAGTTCAGCTCAGCAGCATCAACGCTCATCACTAACTTTAGTTGGACTGCACTTTTCCAAACACAGTTCTAAAGTCATAGTGAGAGTTAACTGTCTCTACTGTCAGGTGTTTTCAGGGAGGGAAGTCACTTCACATACCTTCATAACTCCAGTCAGCATCAGACGGACAGATGCACAATAAACATCCACGGTAGCTGTGAAGCCTCTTCTCAACTCCTGTATTTCCTAGTGGAAAACGTCAGGACATTCATAACTAGGAGCTTGAAATGAAAAGAATGAAACGATCCCTTGCCTTGAAATCCAAAGAGGAAAGCGATGCCGGGGATCCAAACGGTGTGTATCCAGAAGTAAAGCATGATGTCCTTTAATCAGGTCCAAAAGCTCCGCGCTCTTCCAGACGAAGCTCGGTCTGCAGCAGGAATCTCTAGAGGAGAAAGCGCTGGAAATGAAGAAATCCCAGTCTGCTCTCTCCGTGAAGCTCCGGACGATGCTGATGAACACAAGAGCTGGACTCTCTGTCACTGCTCCAGTCTGACAGCTGGCTGCTTCCAGCCGCAACATTAGCGCCCCCTATCGCTCTGTGTGTGTGTGTGTGTGTGTAGGTGTGTGTGTGTGTGTGTGTGTGTATGTGTGAGTGCGTGTGTGCATGCGTGTGCACTCTTTTCAGACTAAAATCAAACTGCAATGTTCCAGTGTTTCTTGGTCCAGGACTGACAGCAGGACTAATCCAGACAAATCCAACATATTTCATTCAGAGTCACAACTGAGATGTTTTTCTTTTCTTACCAAAAATGCCTGGTACTCCATTTTCTCTTTATATCTCTCTCTGGCTAACTCAAACTTGTAAATGTTGCCATTGAAACCAGCAGCCTGCAGCTGGATGATCTTCCAAAGTCCTTTAGAATGGAGCTGGTAAGGTTCTACATCTCATTATGATGTCACAATGTCACAGCAACAGACAGCTATGGAAGCAGTCACTTCACCAGCAGAGGAGAAGACTGACAACCACAGGATGAACACTGTAAGTAGGTTGAAGAAGTTGATCTGTAATCACTGAAGGTTGACTTAGTGAAAAATGCTGGTAGTAGAAGATGGATTTGATAGGTTACTACTTTTTTCATGACCAAAGTGAGCAGCTAAGTAGGTTTGGAATCAAGCCCTCATACCATGATATCTGCTTTGTCCTTAGTGCTTTAACTTTAGTTCACTGTCCTCACTTTATTTTACTGTAAGCTTTTCTTCCAGACAAAAATGTTTTAAAGCTATATTTCACCTAGTTTTAACATGGGTGTTATTTGGCACTTGACTGGCATGAAAACCAGAATATAAACTAATCACCAAGATCGGAAGCAGCTGGATGAGTTTGTAGCCTTCAGATTTTTACTTCCAGTTCATTTGAATTAGGCCACGAAAACAGCCTGAATACTGACATTTAACACGTTCGTGAACAGATGCAACAACAGATCCCGCTACTGTGATTTTCAGTTGACATTTGGTCTTACTTTTTAGAACATAATTTCGCCAAATAGCATTTTTATTGTACATAGCGGAGGGATGCATGCCTCCGCTATGTTCTCACTGTGTTCTGTTCACAAACGTGTTAAATGTAGTTTTCAGGCTGTTTTCGTGGCCTCATTCAAATTAATTGGAAGTAAAAATCCGAACGCTACAAACTCGTCCAGCTGCATCCGATGTTGGTGATTAGTTTATATTATGGTTTTCATGTCGGTCAAGTGCATGGAACATTGTGAAATACAGGTGGGTGTTACCTGCAGGGCATATCAGCCTGCCGCACCTCCAACGGTGCCCTTTGGTCAGCTGCAGGTTCATCGGCCGAGGACCACCGATCCTTAATGTTTCGCTCCTTGTCCCGGTACTACTCTATCAGCTCTCTTGTCGCCTCCGCAACCTGGCTCCTGTGACTCCTGTGTCCCTGAGGAAGCGTGTTATCGATGTACTGACAAAGCCTCTGCACCTTACCTCGACAGGGTAGATGATGAACCACCAGCCAGCCTCCCTGCACTCGTCAGCCAGCTCCGAGTACTTCTCCCTCTTCCTCTCATAGGCGGCTTCTACGCCTTCCTCCCATGGGACAGTCAGCTCGATGAGGAGCACAGTCCTGGCAGCAGTGGACCACACCACTATGTCAGGCCGGAGAGATGTTGACATGATCTCCTGAGGGAACTGTAGCTGCCTGCTGAGGTCATCCCTCATGTTCCACTCCTTGCCAGGGGAGAGGAGGCCGGTTGGGGTTCTCGGTCTGGCACCTTCGGCACTCCCTCCTTGCCTGATGAACTGGATGTGGTGCTCTGGTGGTGGTGCCATGCCTCTGTTCCCTTCCTGTCTGCTAACCTCCAACACTTCTGCCAGCTTCTTCAGGACCTGGTCGTGCCGCCATCTATGTCGCCCTTGGGACAGCACAGTCTTGCAGCCTGACAGCATGTGTTGGAGACTTGCATTGGGGGCGCTGCAGAGGGGGTAGCTTTCCTCATTGCCAAATCATTGATGGAGGTTACAGGGACAAGGAAGTGTGTTGTGGGTGGATTGAATGAGGAGGCTAAAATGGGCTTTTCCACAGGTCCGACCAGCTGATCGGCCTATTGATGATGGTTTCCCACGTTGTCCACCCTCCCTGGCGACCTTGCGACACGGCCTTGACTTTATACTGCTCCTCCTCCATCCTTGGCACCTCTGCCACGACCAACTCCTTCCTCTCCTTCCTGTTGGCCTTGGACCAGAGCTGTGGAGCTTCTACCCAGCCAAGTCCTGTGTGTCCTGCCTGAACCCTGCCGACGACTTCCTGGTGTTGGAGCCTGCTGATTGCCTGGTTGACTTGGTCGGTGGATTCCCTCAGTTCCAACGGCAGCCTATTTTTTTACTGCTGTCCTCCCATAGAGGCCAGTCTTAGAGAGGCATCGCGGCAGCCCCAGTCATTTTCGGGTGTACGAGTGGGCTTTTCCGTCCATCTTACTTGCCATTGAAGAGGGGATCTCGCCCATCTTCAGTGGCCACCTGGTGTTACATTGTGAACTGGTAGCACCACACCTTGTACTTTCCAGGGAGCTGGCTTTGGTCGATCTTCGTCATCTGAAAGCTGTTTCTAGACGGATCTCCCTGTCTGCTTATCAGACAGCTCTGCGGTGTACTGCTTCCCCAGACTTCAGATGGGCTGCTCCGCCAGCAGAGGGATTCTCTCCCCGCCTGCAGAAAAGGTGATGTTATCGTTTCTGAACCCTTTTCTGAGGGACATGCTTTGTGACTTGGCAGGCTTGATCTTCATCCTTGCCCAAGACACCAGCTCATCGAGCCTTTTCAGCAGCCTGGAAGTGCATACAGCTGTCTGCAAGATGCTTGTGACGTCATCCATGTAGCCTCTCAGTGGGGGTAGCCTCTGCCCTGATAGTAGCTTGACTCCTCCTACCATCTGCCTTGCGCCAGTGAGGATGACCTCGAAGGCTGCCACAAACAGGATGGGTGAGATGGAGCATCCCATGGCAATACCGACCTCCAGCTGTTGCCACCGGCGCAGCAGGATCGAGCCACATGACAAGCAGGTCGCTCTTCTCGCATCTGGCTCTCTGGATCTGTTCCCATATCATTGAAGAGTGCTCCACACACCCTGGGAAGCCTGGGACTCCCGCTTTCTGGCAGCTGGTATCGATGTAACCATTCTCCATGAGGTAGCTGGTCATCCTGACTGCAAAGAAAATCTTCCCCTCCATGTTCAGCAGCACGATGCTCCTGAACTGGCTGATGTCTTTGGAGTCCTGCTCCTTGGGGATGAAGACTGCTACTGCTCTTTGTCATTCGGATGGGATGCACTGATTTTTCCAGGCCATTCTCATTAGGCTCCACAGATGTTTCAGAACCCCAGGGCCGTACTTGTACAGCTTGTACGGTATCCTGTTTGGCCCTGATGCTGAGGCTGTCCTTCTCGACAACCTGCCTGACTTCGGCGAGTTTGGGGAGTGTGGTGTTGAAGTGGGAAGTAGGTGGTGGAGGGCGTGGAACGTACCTGGTGGTCCTGTTGGGACATTTCATGCAGGGTCACTGTACTGGCCTCTGATGTGCTGCTCCAGCTCCTCCTTGGTGACCTCTAGCTTCCAGCTCTTTTTGTCCTCAAGAAGCTGTCTGGCGTGCTTGAAGGGGTTTCTGACGAAACTGGCTCTTTCCTTCTCCTTCCTTTTCCTCCGCTTTCGGATCCGCTTGGCCCTCCGTAGGCTGACTAGGCTTCACTTGACCTCCTCATTGCCAAATCACTGGTGGAGGTTGCAGGGACAAGGAAGTGTGTCGTAGGTGGATCAAATGAGGAAGCTAAGACGGGCTTGTGGGCACTAATATCTGCCAGTGTAATTTCCATGTGACATGAGGACTAAAGCTGGAAAAGACAGCTCATGTTGAATATTTGCACATTACTTGCAGGCAAAGTCATGATTATCTATATTTCTGTTTGACTAAATGTATTGAATACCAAATGTGACACATGAACCATGTTATGCTACATGACATGTTATTAAAATATGATGAATGGGTGTTTGAATATTGAAGTTATCTGCTCCTCAGTATATTATCCTTATAGAGGATTTATAGGACTTAGTGTGTCTGGCATGTAGTGTAACTGTATCTGCTATAGTTCAAAGTGAAAAAAGGAGTCTAGTTGGTTTCTCTGGAGAAAGCCAGTTATCTGTGTGCATAGAAGTGTGGTGTTTTTCCCCATGAAATCCTGACAGCAGATTTATTACAGGCAGTTTTTTGTAGCCATAACTATTATGCTGCGTTCATATGCTGGTGGGAGGGTCTGACATCTCAGACTTCCAAGTCGGCTACTGAACAGGATCACACTTGTGCTATTTTGTTGGAAAATCCAACCTGGACGACAAACGATAAACAAATATAAACCGTTACATAGGCTGCAGCTTTACAAGTTGGATAATTGTTCATCGTTGGTGGAGGTTTGCACATTCTAGTAATTATTCTCTCTAGGTTGGAGGATCTACAGAAGACACAAACTGGTAAGGACCCCTGCAGCACATTCATCACCTTTTATTATCATTTTAAAACATTTCTAATTCTCCAACATGGAAAATGTGCTGTCTAATGTGTGATACAGAAGTCTGTTAAGTCTTCCTTCATTGATTTTTGGGGGTTTTATTGTGATACTATACTTCATTTAAAAGGAGTACTGGGAACTGATGTACTGAGTACTGATACTACTGATAATACTGTCTCCAAATCTGTCAAAATTAAATTTACGTGTCAAATTCAGTTGCCAGTCTGAAAAGAAAAAAAAAAAAGTAACACTCCTTTACGTATTCCAGTGACAGGTGGTCAGTAATCTGTGTGTACAAGCAAAGAAAAAGACATGTGAGATTGAGCTGTTTTCTCCAAACCTGTCAATATTAAAGCAGAAAGTGTCAAACTGAGGATCCAGTCTGTCTCAGGAAGAATGATGAAACAGCTTTGTAGGAGAGAAGAGAAATCTCTCTCCTCTGGGATTCAGCAGAGACAGAGGGCTCTTAACTCTTAACTCTGTGTGTGAAAGTGAATGTACGTGTGTGCTCAGTGTCTCAGTCTATTTCTGTGTGTTGAGTATTGATAAGAAGCAGTCAGAGAAAAAGAAACACATCAAGCTGAATTCTCTCCAAACTGTGCATGTTTTGAAAATCAGGATCAGAATGTGTTTCTCTAAATGAAATCAGCTGGTCTTTTTCCACTGAGCCTTGGTACACTGGTTGTGGTAAAGCAGCTCATTATTAGAGACATTCAATCAAATTGCTCCTAAACTCACTCTGTACCTAGGATGAGGAACAGACCAAACATGTCTATTCCAGCCTGTAGCAGAAACCTGATATGACAAGCATTGTCATGCTCTACCAGCTGCCATGTTACTGAGCGTGTTCAATTAAGATACAAAATGTTACCATTAGGATGGATGCTAATATAGCAGGCATGCTAGGTCTAGCAAATTCTCCAGTCATGCTTACAGCCGCGCAGGCGAACTTCAGTTGTAGACTTTGGGGCGCCAGTAACTGGATCAAACTGTTCTGATTTAGGCGGAATACACTGTGCATGCATTCGCACTGTTACCAGTATAGGGGCAATGTCTACTGTGATGGTTCCTGGATACTGATGTGTGCATATTGCATATGTGTGTACAATGTTTACTAAGACTATGCTATCCCATATAAATTATTGATATCTGGCTGTATACTTGAGGTGTAGAATTTATGATTGTTTATAGCTATGTATATAGCTTTAATGTCAGTGTTCAGAATCATACAATTTTAAATCTTTGCATTTTATTTCAGAACCACATTTACCAACATCTACAGCTAGCTATAGCAACAATAAAGAGTTCTGGAATTACATTGGCATCAAGGCTTAGTTCTTACCGGACACCCTGCGGCGGAAATAGTTTTTTAGGGATAGTGAGGCATTATAAATACCCCGCTACTACAACTGTGTAGCTGGTTTATTTTCATTTCAATATCCATTACATTCTGTCTTTCTAATCGTTTCTCTCTTTCTATGAATTTGTCTCTCTTTCTCTGTCAAGCTTCAAGTCATCAGACCGTATGTAACAGGTAGACTGTGTAAATTTAATTTATATTCTCCACCTTCCATTCCTTCACACTGCTCATTTATACTTTAGGCTCAGAGGAGAAGAATACTGTTTTCATTATAATGTACCAGCAGCAACACAAAGGGAGAAAAAAAGCAAAGGTTAGATGGAATCACATCAAATAAAGATGCTGAGAAATAAAGTTTGCTGTCATAGTCAGAGATGCGAGACTGATGATTCCCAAAGACAAGTCAAGTCTTGCAGTACAAGTCAAGTCTTGTACTGCAATGTGTCGGTGCTTTTTAAACATTTTTAAATATGTATTTGTAATGCATTAGCCACTAAACAATAAAGGCTTTTCATTGTTTGTATGGAAAGAGTTCCTTGGACACATTTTTTCTGCCGAAACAAGTCTTGTTTCATATTGGAGTCAAAACTGCAAAGGCCATTGGTAAGAAGTAGGAAAAGTAAATGATTTCTGCCTTGGAATACTCACTGTATGCTGTAATACATTATTCATGACACTACCACATGATATCAGATCTGTGTGTGGGCATGTGTCTTGTAAGATAGCGTCCCTGCTTATGTTTACAGTTCAAAGTCCAGTAACAGAATGATAATGTCAGTCTTCTCTCTGAGCCTCCTCAGTGTAACACACCATAACACCATCACACATTTGCGTTTAGCCTCTGTAAAACTCTATATTCCTTCAACAGTTTGTGAATTATATACACAACATAAACACAACCCAAATCATTTAGGTCCAGACTGCACAGCGCACAGAAGGTTTATAAAATCTGTTTTGAATCATGGCTCCATGCAGCAAACTGCATAAATATGCAATGCTTCCCACAGACAACTGTTTGTAATGAGTAATTCTATTGTGGGCAGATGGCAGCCTCAAGGCATTGGTGCAATACAATTTCCCATTATCTAGTGTGAGAATAGCTGAGATTTTACCATTATTGGAATTAGACAGTTTACATCACATTATATAAGAGTCATGGCTAATCTACCAGTCCATTTCAATCCATAATTGCATACAGTTCCTTCAGGTTTTGCAGTTCTGGCAATCAGAAACTCATCACTGTAGGTAAAACCAAGTCCACCTCATTACATTCCCTCATTAAGGAGAAAATTCAGATTCATTTCACACAGTCCCGTCCACTCATGTCTACTACTGAACAAAATTTCAAAGTTCCTGACCCCTAAGTGTCTTGATTCATAATTAATTTCCAGCTCACAGGGTTTCTGTCCTCCATCAAAGCTTTGGATGTCGGTGTGAAAACCTCAAGCTTGTGTTGCAGGATTTGCTGCTGTACTTGACTGTGAGTGTAGCAGCTTTGGGACTCTTTTGGTCTCTGAGAAGGGAATATGAGAACCTCAGGCTTGGTGGTGTTGGAATAGGAATATAAAACATGTTGGTGTATTTAATTATGTGGTGTGTTTGTGGTATGTTGTGGGAGTCTTTGGGCTGTATTTGGTTGTGGGAGTGGCATGAGAAAACCATTGATAATACAGTTTTGACTGTAAGAGCAGGATAGGTTTGGACAAGCAATTGGTCATTGCCCAGGATGTACTGAGGCCCAAGGGCATGCTGGGATTGAAAGGAATGAATTACTTTCCACTGGATCACACCTCAGGCCGAGAGTAAAGACAGAAAGAGAACAAAAGAGGGCATAACGGATTAAGACACAGGCAGGAGAGAGAGAGACAGCAAAAGAAAGAACAGAAGAAAAAAGGCAAAGGCAATGAGAAAGAAGAAATGAGCAAGAGTGTGGAAGAGGATTTGGGGGCCACATTAGGGTCCCATATGAAAAATGTATTTGAGTTCTGAGTTTAATCTCAGAATTCTGAGAATAAAGTCAGAATTCTGAGATTAACTCAAATACATTTTTCACATGTGGCCCTAATCCGCTTCCGTACAAGAGAAATGTACAGAGAGAGACAGATAAATAGACAGCAGAGAAATCAGAGAAAGTGAGAATTAGGGAAGGGATGTATACTAGTCCACGTCTAGACCTCCATGACTTTGCATCAGTCTCTCTTCCACTGGAGACTCTCAGCTCTGATTCTTCTTCCCTGAAGCGAGTTGATGGACGATCCCAAGACAAGACTGCTCCTCCACTCTGCTGCAGGCATTTCATCTAGCTACCACCCACTGGGCCACAGAGCTCCCACCCATTATAGCTCCATCACTCTATTCTGGAGGAGTTACCAACGGCTTCTGGTCACACAGCTTCTACTGATCTTTTGAATAAGACTGGTGATTTTGAACAGGCAGTGTTAGTAGCCCAGGCAGGGGTCCTTTAGTGCTGTGACTGACAGAGGGAGAATAACTGTTTTAGTATTTCAGAACACTTGTCGATGCTACAAAATCCTCATTCACACCTAATTTATGATAAATGAAAGGACATGGGGTAAGTAGAGCCTTACCAAGAATAGCAGGGAGCCTCACTTGTAAAGGAGTTCAAAGAGTTGACAGTGGATCTGAGATACACAGGTAGGAAGCACACTGTGTGGACTGAACTGAAGGCTGAAATCTGGGGTGAAGTTACGGTAGACAAAATAATTTTTGAAAGAAAAACAAACTTTTATATCACAATGCTAGGTCAAGACTGAGGTCATTTCTTGGTTGGAAATGAAGGATAACTCCAAATTTAAAAGAATATCTTCAGATGTTTGGGACTCCAGTCTTATATTGAGATGTGGCCTTACTGTTCATTCAGGATTCAGTAGGCTGGTGAAGTCAGTGCCAAGGACAGAAAGTAAAATCCAGAGCTACTGAACTCAACTGAACTCAACTGAAGATGGAGCCATGCAGTTAATTCAGCAACACATGCTTTGGTCCTTGGACAGTGAACAGACATCTACTGTATATTGATGTGTGTACTATATACCTGTTAATACCTCTGGTAAAATAATATGGGACTAACATACAGTCAGTTGATCCAGGCTCCCAGTCAGGACCATGGACAGAGACAGTGCAGTAGCAGAGCACAGAGCTCGGCTCACTGCTGTGTAGACAAAGCTCTGGAAAGCAGACTGGTTTAGTCACTGCAGTACATCAGCTATTCATCTGTTACCATTTATTCTGTCTTGCTATGATTTCATTTATTTATTCTTGCTTTAAAACTGATTTATTCAATACTTTATTCTGCTCTGTTCTGTTCAATATACTTTCCCCCCTCACAGCAGACTGTCTTGTGCCCATTACACACTCCTCCATATTCCCCATCTGAACCAGATGAACCATTCTGACCAGTGTTGCAGGACAAAGTGTGGGGAGAGTTCTACTTCTATCAAGCAGACCAGAGAGAAACCTCTGACAAATTAATGACCAATAGTACAAAATGCAGAGAGAGAGAGAGAGAGAGAGAGAGAGAGAGAGAGAGAGAGAGAGAGAGAGAGAGAGAGAGATCAACAGACTCCTTTCCAGCTGATCAGGTGACAGAAAGCAATGCCATGCTCGACTGCAGACCGGAACCATCTGATTCCATCATGCTGTTGTATCTTCCTCTCTTCCCTGCACTCTTCCTCTTCTCTTTCTTGTCAGTGTGACTGGGGGACTGAGAAGGGAGGTATCATGCAATAATAGAGGAGATTGGGGCTCAACCACTTCAGCACTTACAGATAAAGAGGACAAGATGGTGGGTGTAATACACAATTGTCTCCCCAAATGGATTTCATTAAAAACATTGTTATTGTACTGAGTGGGAGTTTTCTCTCAGTCAACAACAGATGGGAAAGCTGTTCAAGGTAAAAGTCATACATACACATCAATATAGTCTGCTGCTCTTATAAAAAGGGAGAAATATGTTTCAATCAGATTGGTCTTTTGAATGTTCATTTCTGGCTGAACCTCAACCATCAAAAGTTACTAGTCCCTACCCGGGGATGCGCGCGCCACAACTCTGCACAGACTTGCCAAAAAGGTGCATAAACAGCGTAAATTTGTGAAAATGGAAAAATGAGCTCCGTCAGTCCCTGCCTATGCCAATGCTCAATGGCCATGTGCAGTTTGAGATTGATTGGCCAACCCGTTGAGGAGCAAAATGGATGCGGACGGACAGAGATTTCTTCATTTATAGTAGGATTTCATTTAATATATCTACAGTGATATATTAATATGAATTCATTTATTTTCCTTTCAAGGAGAGGGATTACTCAAAAGATATTGGAGCCTTTGATAAACCAACCAGGCTAAAGGAAGAGAAGAGAAGAGAAGAGAAGAGAAGAGAAGAGAAGAGAAGAGAAGAGAAGAGAAGAGAAGAGAAGAAAAGAGAAGAGAAGAGAGTGGTGACTAAGTTCCTCCAGAGACCAACATTAGAGAAAAGTCATAAGTCTGAAGTAGTATAGAGGAAAGAAACAGAATTCACCCTGCTGTTCCTTCGAACAGTGAGAACACACATGGGAAAACGTGAGATGTAGTGAGTGGGATGTGACAGAAACAAGCACAGTAGTACAGTATACACATTCTCAATTCACACTATTTTGTAAAATGGGAAAATAGCTGTCTGAAAATCAAAATCAAATCACTGTACTTCTGTAGTTAGTCTCCTGTTCCATCTGATGGATTATTGCTGAAGGAAAACAAATCAACACACTTTGATGGAGGTCAATGGAAAGACTAATTCTTATACTGCAGGCGACAATATAATTACAACAGTTCATACTTTATAAGTACCTAGATGAAGAACCATGTAGTTCTTGTCTGAAGGCTCCAATAATACAAACATTATGAAAGTTTCAGTATTCATTACCGCATGATGTAAAACTCATCTAACCATTTAATTGCCTTCATGCTAAACTGACTGATTACTGTGAATGCTCTGAGGTATTCTCTACACAGCCATCAGTGGAAGAATAACCAAAAAAAAAAGGAATGTATCACTCCTGCATCTTTGAAGAAGGTTCAAGCAAGAAAATTATTAAAAAGCAACAACAGCTAAACCTGGGCAGAGAAAGCAACAGCACAGAAAAAGTATGCAGACGTACATAGAGCAGCATTCGAGTTGACAAGAGGAGATTTGTGGACAACCTTGCCACGGAAGCAAAGGCAGCAAAGGCAGCAAAGGCAGCTGCGGCGAAGAGAAATATGAAACAGCTCTATAACATTACGAAGAAACTGGCGGGGAAACACCAAACACAGGAGAAACCATTAAAGACAAAAATGGAACAACACTTACTACACAAGATGACCAACTGAAAAGATGGGCAGAGCACTTTGAACCACATCTGACATCCTACCAGCAGAAACAGACCTTCAGATTAACTGCAACAGCCCAAGCAAAGAGGAGATCCGGAAACCTATCCATCTCCTGAACAACGGCAAAACGTCTCCCCACAGAGGCGATCAAGGCGGACCTGAACACCTCCACTGACATATTGTTTGGTTTATTCAACAAAATATGGCAGGAGGAATCAGGACTAGAAAACAGGAGATATAATGAAAATCCCAAAGAAAGGAGACCTACGAGACTGCAGAAACTACAAGGGGATAACACTCTTATCTGTGCCTGGGAAGGTCCTCAACAAGGTCTTCCTGAAAAAACTCAAAACAGCAGTAGACGCCAAGCTGAGAGACCAACAAGCAGGCTTCTGCCAGGACCGATCGTGCTCAGACCAAATCGCCACTCTCCACATAATCAATAGTTGAGCAGTCCATTGAATGGAACTCGTCCATTTATATCAACTTTGTGGACTATGAGAAGGCATTCGATAGCCTGGACAGAGAAACCCTATGGAGGCACTACAGGATACCAGAGAAGCTTGTAAAAATGATACAAACCAGCTATGACAAACCAACATGCAGGGTGGTACATGCTGGCAGGCACACCTTTCAGAGTGCTGACCTGGGCGAAGCAGGGTTGCCTTCTGTCACCGTTCCTCTTCCAAATTGCTATTAATTGGGTAATGAGAAAGACCACCAAAAGCAAAAACAATGGCATTCAATAGTCTGTATGGACTCAACTGGAAGATCTGGACTTTGCGGACGCACACAATCACCAACAGATGCTGGACATCATATGATCACAGCTGGGACTAAACATACACAGAAACAAACCAAGATCATGTGGTTAAACACCAAATCTAACAGCCCAGTCACACTCAGAAACCAACCATTGGAGGATGTCAGCTCATTCACCTACCTGGGCAGCATCATCACAAAACAGGGTGGAACTGAAGAGGACTTCAAGGCCAGAATCCAAAAAGCATGCATAGCCTTCATCTCTCTGAGGAACATATGGAGCTCATGGAAAATAAAAACCCAAACCAAGATCTGTCTATTTAATTCAAATGTGAAACCAGTGCTCCTCTATCGCTCAGAAACATGGAGGACAACAAAAGCAACAATAACAGCAAGTCAAACCTTCATAAACACGTGTCTGAAATGAATACTCCAGGTGGACAGACAGGTGGACAGACAGGGTCAGCAACACTGACCTATGGGAGCGCACCAACCCTGTAGAGGAGGAGATTCAGAGGAGAAATCGGGATGGATTGGCCATACCCTCCGAAAACCCCCCACCATTACAAGACAAAGCTTGACCTGCATGAACCCACAAGGGAAGACACCCACGGAACACCTGGAGATGGGAGATGCCAAGATGAGAAACAGAGGCCAAGAAAACAGTCATGTGGTGGCATGAGCTGGAGAGGACTGCACAGAATAGGCTGCAATGGAGAAGAGTTGTCGATGGCCTATGCTCCCTGATGAGCGATGGGCCTAAGTAAGTAAACTTAACTGTTAGCCAACCTTTAGCTGAAAATGTCGTGTCCAATTTGTGCTGTTGCCACAGAATCCAATTAATGTTGGAGGAACGTCATTTTCACATAATTCTGGTCCACAGCACGTAAATCTGCATTTCAGAGTTCATGCTCATTTCACAACTTTTTTATACAGTTTTTTACAATTGGTTACAAGCATATCTCAATACTGAGTTAACTTTTTCAAAACTTTTAGCACAACACCGTTCTATGTGGACTAAACTGTTTAAGTCAATGAGTCATCAAAATCTATGATGAATATCACTAACTTACAAGTAATGTAATTATCTAATCACTGTTAATCACTGTTAATTGAAGGTTCAAAAACATTTTGGTTCAAAAACATCTTCAGCCAAATTTTGACTAGATTTATCAACTGGAATTGGTTTATCCAATGTTATTTCCTACCTTAGATGGATCTGGTCCCGTGAATTTGTTTATATTTGAATTGTAACATTCCCTGACCCTCCTGGTTTTCTGTTTTTATATCAAAGAACATGTAAATAAACAACATCTCTTTCCAACTGTCACTTTCATATTGATGCATGATGATTAGCTGACAGACAAAACTCTGTCTGTTTCTCATTACTGTCCAATTATTGGTTGTCAAGTCCATGTCAGTGGGGTTTTATAGTGTTTGTAGTGGTGGAGACAGGCTTTCATGAAGCTGCCATATTAGAAGAGACAGGAGACAGCTGCTCTTTTATGTCTCTGACATCTGTTGTTGGTGCCATGGTGCAAATCCCTTTGTATAGGTTCCCTTTGTATGGTTCACTTCACTTGCCTTCTATTCTCTATTCCCCATTAAGACTCAGGTAAAGGGTTCACACCTCGTCTTCATATGGTGACACATGTTTGTCTGACATAGAGATCTTGCCATAGAGCTGGACTTTGTAGTGTTGAGCCTTGCATTTAGTATGGATTACATGTTGTGCATTGTGAATGTAAGAGAAAGCCTTGAATAACACAGACCATATTCATTTTGTTCTCCTATATGGCTGTGAATGCTGGACCCTGAAGCCCACCCTGCAAAAGTCCCTGGATGGGTGCTACACCAGAATGCTGCGAGCAGTACTAAACATCGACCAGAACGAGCACGTTACCAACAAGCATCTGTATGGGGGGTTAACAATGTCGAGTGAGAAGATAGCATCCAGGAGAATGAGGCTAGCCGGTCACTGCCAGAGACACCGGGAGCTCCCAGCCAGCAAATTGGTGCTGTGGGAGCCAACACACGGGCATCGATCATGAGGGCATCCCACACCAACGTACATGGACGTACTAAAGAAAGATGCAGGGGCGGAAAGTACTGGCGAGCTAGCCAGATGCATGGAGGATCGAGATGACGCTGGAAACGCTGAAACGCCGCTGGAGGGCTCGTCCGAGGATGACCTAAATAAAAAATTGATATTAATTTCAAGAAATTAAGCTGCAGAATAGTTTTCGACTGTAAAGTGTTTGGCTGAAAGTTTATCTACTTGACTCCTCATCCATCAAGTATCAGGACACATTACAGAATGGACCTATATTGATCTAACATGCTAAAAATATGACACCACATTACACATCGTTCTCTCCTCTCTATGCTGTGACCTCCAGAACTGTATCAGTTACAGTAAAGTTGCAGATACTCTGCAGTAGTCGTACTGTGAAGCTAATGACTCTTGGAGCTCTAGTTTCCCTGTTGGTCTCTGTCCTGAATAAAGCGCTCCTTTGTCTATTTCTAGTGACGCCACCCCAGTGGCTTCCATCACACAGGCCTCCAGTTGACAATCTGTGATTCTGCAGAGAGCGTTTGATTTATGATTGTTTTCCTCTTGTTGTACTTGGATACTCTGCTCCACCCCACCAGAGTTTTCAGCTAGCTAACAAACCCTGGGAAAGCTTCCCTAAAGACTTTGGTCTGTTCTAGTCTTTAGTGTGACTGTCTGGGTGTGGGGTGCGGGTGAGGTATCGTGGTGTTAGGGTGTGTGCTACTACTTAAAATCAAAAAGACCAAGGAGTCTTTTCAAGGCATTTATTAAGCCATGATCTGCTCACAAAAATGTTCAAAAAGTGCAAGTCTTAAGATAAAAGATCCAGCGGCTCTCTGTTCTTAACAAGATTTCCCCCTCTGCGTGGTTTCATCTTTGCGTCTAATTGTACTGAGATGTTCAATAATACAAGTTTTAACAAGCCTTGAGGCTTTTTCTACATATTGCAATCCACAGATACATGTTAGAAGATAAATTACATTCGTAGAGTTGCAGGTAGCAAAGTGTTTGATCCTATACTGTTTTGAGTGACTGTGCTCCCGGATACCTCAGTTCTCTAGGAATTAGGGCAGGCCGCACATTGTTGACAGGGAAAAAATCCTCAAAGATCATACAGACGGCCTGTGGAGTGAACCTGGGGGATGTGGGAATCAGCTCTAACAATAAAGTTTCTGATGTTCTGGGATCTATAATGGGAGAAGAGAAAAGCTGTTCCCCTACTGGATCTGTACTTAAGACATGCTGGTGTTTTCAATGAAGGGTGTATAGGTGGGAAAACAGATGAATGTACAGATGAATGTTTGAATGTTTTTTCTTCTCTTTACTTTGATTAGAGTTATCAAGGTGCACTTTTCCTTACCAAGTTTTTTGTAGCAAGCAGTGAGAGAGTTGACCAAGAATCTCCTCCATGTAGTCCTGACAGTTCATCATGCAAAGACCCCCACCTTTATCTGCAGGTTTGAAAATCACCTCTTGTTTATTGGACAATGTTCTCAAAATCTCACACTCTTAAACTGCTCCAAAGATATATCAATGTCCTTATCCACAAGTTTCATGAAGGTCTCAATAGCAGTTATGTACCGGGAGGACAGAAGTTGCTTTTCACTCTCAAAGGAGCCCCAGAGGGAGGGTGGTAAACGTGGTGGTAAACGTTCCTGTATAAATATTGAAGCTTTATGGAATGATAGAATCTGAACATTTCTACCTTTAGCTTGAAAGGATCACTTTGGACTGGATCATGTAATGAGAGTGCTTTCCACAGTACTTTCTCAGAAACAACATTGTACATTCAGGATATAAACCTCAGAGCCCTGATTGGCTGGATTCATGGCCCACTCCATTATTAATACATCTATAATGGAAAATTAACCGTAGAAATCATTTAATATCTTCTACTGCCAAAACAGTCTTACTTAAGGGCTTTTGACACAGCGCTTAGCCTGGGTCTAAGTGCTTCCTTACCCCTGGGCAAACTTGTCTTTTAGCCCTGGGCTAACAAACATTTTGCACAGGCAAATTGCAAAGTCGTATAACCCCGACTTTAGCCCAGGGCTAGCTGACCCTGCTCCGGAGCAGGGTTATCCCCAGAAAATTGTTTAAAAACTGGGTTATCTGTTGGCTGTGTGAAAAAGATTAGAAGACATTGCGTCCCTTGTGTGTTGTCCAATTACAAACAAAAAAAATTGCTAAGCAACACTCCATGGCATTACTAGGCTCAAGAGTTTTTATTACCACGGAATATTATACTATTGTGACAGCAGCCAAAAGCAAACAGAGGAAAAAGGAAAAAAACATAAAGAAAGGAAAATAACTAATTCTAACTGGTCGCAGGCAGAGACAGATAGGGTTAAGATAATCCTAAACTAAGCCTGTACTGTGTGAAAAGCCCTGTTCTGGAATGGAAAAACAATGAAAATATGGTTTAAGCTTCACATTACAGCAGCCTATACACACTTTCCCAATGTGAATGAGCTCCCAATGTGAATGTGAAACCACACTGCTGGGAGATTTTGAACCTCTGTGTGTTCAGGTCTGGGACTGTGTTGACTGGCTCCACTGTGCATACTGTCTCCACCAGCACCTCACTGACATGCAGGGAGAGGGGACTGTGTTATCTGTCATGGCCGACCACAGCTTGAATTCATACAACACATGCAGCAACGACAGACCAATGGAAAGAACAGACAGGGACTTTGGTTCATTGAACAGTAGAGGATCTAGGTGGGTGGATGTATAGAAAAGTGTGTGTGTGTGTGTGTGTTTAAGCAACACTGACTGTCTTTTTTTAACATGACAGTAGAGCAACTGTGACATTTCCCAATGCTGCAGTGAGTCTGTGGGGAAAAGACACACTGAACAGAGGGGAAGAACATCGAGTTTCTCCTGTGACTCAGAATGTCTCAGAGGAGTGTGTCTCTGTGTGTGTGTGTGTGTGTGTGTGTGTGTGTGTGTGTGTGCCTGTGTGTGTCTGTTTGTGTGTGTGTGTATGTGTGTGTGTGTGTGTGTGTGTGTCTGCAATATCGATGTAATCCTGTGATAAGGCTGTTTTCATACCCAACATGAAAAGCTTCTGGTTCCCTGGGGCAGTGAAAACAAACCAGAGTCTCAAAAATAAGTTCCAACATTGGATTAAATTCATCAAACTGCCAACTTCTTCTGTCAAGATGTTGACAAGTCAGTCTGACATTTGACAGATTAGTTTCCTTGGAAGCCACAGGAGTACGGACAAATGGTGTGAATGTGAATCTGTAATGGTGTTTCTGTAACATCTCTGTAAGCACAAGGTCATGGTTCAACCCACATCAGTCTGTTTCACTCCACCTACCTACTGGATCTCTCTTTCTCTCTCACTGTCTTTGTCTCTCTACCTCTCCCCCTTCTCTCTCTCAGCCACTTCCAACTGTTGGATTCAGCTGCATTTCCTGAACTGATTGAACAGAGATGGAGAGACCTCAGTTGTTCTCCTGAGGATTCTCCTGTTGAGTCTCTGCAGACTTGTTAGCTCGTCCACTTCCATGTCTCCTGCCAGACCAAGTCCTTTCTCCAAACCGTGACCACCGGCCATGTCAGCCATGTCTAACTGTGTCTCTGACCTGTATCTTCTTCGCTTCATCTGGCTCAGTCAAAACACTGCTGTCATCACAACTGTCAAACCATGCAGGGATTGTGTAAGTGGTGTGAAAGGCAGATAGTTGGAGATGCTGCTGATGTGGTGACCACATAACGACTGCAGTAACTCATGTCCACTACAGGCTGTCTGGCTCTGTCAGGCACAGTGATGCTCTTATCCATAAGCTGTCAAGAAGTTCAAACCTACTGTAGCATCAAACAAACACCAGTCCTCTATCAGTTTAACATCTTTGTATAATTCAGTTTTTTTTATTTTTTTTATTTCAACAAAGGAATAGTCCCGGAGTCTATGAGTCCACAATATCCTCTCAGGGGAACAGTACATGTGCATTCAGTATTGTAACACATCAGTAACACATGACCGGCTCTCTGTGTGTTATCCCGCTTATTAGACTGCTACTTACCAAATACATTAATCATTTGACACAAAACATTATTTTAAAATGATTTTATTACAAGCTAATTTACAAGCTTCCACCAAAAAATTGTTCAGCAGGACTGCAACCATATAAAAGCTTGTAGCTAGCATCCATGGCTGCACTGTAGCAGAACTGTAACCACAGCAATGAAAACAAATCCAAGTTGTCATTCAGCCTCTAACCAGCAATCAAAACGTTTGTGCTCTGAATACATTAAGTGTAATACTTTAGTAATTTAACCTTTGGGCTACTTCCTCCACTTAGCTATGCTACAACTAAATGCATAATCAGTTCATTACTAAATTATTTCATGCAAAACCAATAGTAAGTTGGTTTTGACTTGACACTATATCTATCACTATTCGGTGAAACAAGAGGAGGATGAAACAAAGGAGCAGGTGGTAGAAGAGGAGGAGAAGAAAGAAGAGGAAAAAGAGGAGGAGGAGATCAAGATGAATGACTGCAATAGCTGCGACATCAATAGCCTGCCATTGCCAAATAAATTATCATCCCTTCAAAAGAAATGCACTGATTAAAGCAACTAGCCTAATCATAATATAGCATCTGCACACATAATTCAGAAATTCGAATAAATGATGTATGATTCTGATCAGGATGAGCAAAATAATCATTCACATTACACTTTTCCATTCTAGAGGCATTAACTAACTACAGTATATTAAATCCAACTCAGCTCCAAAGATTCTGTGTAAAATACAACCAAATAGCTGTGAAGGATCCTATTTAAAGCCCTCTTCATCAGTGGGCTGGGCAGTGACAAGGACATGGCTGAAGGAGATGTGAAGCCTTGTCCTGGTTTGGAGGGCAGAAGATGGAGGTTAGTCTGTCTGTGGTTTCTCTATCTGGGGAGTCTGGTGGAGAAGAGACAGAGAGAGAGAGAGACGAGGTCCAACCGCTGACTAGACACAAGAGAACAGCTCCAGCCCTCTGGCTTTGACAGAAGAGAGGAGGGAGGGAGGACAGCTGTCCAGCTTTGGATCAGCTATAGGAGAACATGGGAAGATATGAGAAGACAGGACCAAGGACTGGACACTGAGGGGACACACACCATCCCTCTGGCTGACCAAGAGAAGAAACACTGACTAGATAGTGTCAGAAAGTTCACATCATGTGAGGAGACCAGTGGATGTGTCCTCCATTTAAACTGGGGACCGGAGGGTACTGGCCTACATAACATTAATTTGAATAGAATTTAACTGCTATATTCAAGGGAAACCATGTAAGTCCAAACTTCAAATACATGGATAGAAGTAAAAGCCAATCTAATTACTATTATCAGGTGATTTAGTGTTAATTATCTCCATTATAAATGTCATCAGCTCACCATCTGCTAGACTACAGTGTTGATCAGCATGGCAGACGTGTTGTGGTCAGCCCTGCTCCACCCAAGGTAGCTGGATGGCAGGCTGCATGGTGTTGAATGAGGAGGAAAAGTCCACAAATAAGAGCCTGGCAGAGGCTCCACTGGTGTCTGTGGATGAAATATAGTGACTCCTTACCAACCATGGAGAAGAAAGAAAAGAATAGTGCTAATGACTCCACAGTTGCTTCTGGCTAGGTGATTACAATACCGACCAAGCTAGGGTGGTAAACTCTTTCCTCTTTGCTGTAATTTGGCTAAAAACAACCCAAACAGCCGACGGTGGACCAACAAAACCTTGCGCACACCCTAATCATCTTTTCCTGTCTTTGGGTCGGACTTTATCAAAAAAAAATTCACACCAGAAATGATCCACGGTCATTTGAACTGCAGTACGCTCACAGTCTAATAGCTAGTTTCAAAAAATGTCAGACACTCACAATGCCTGCTAGTATCTCAGGTTTTATATAATGCTATTCAATACAACATTCATACTAGACTTTTTCGCAGATACAGTGATATTTAGAGGGAGGGTGAAATTGCTCCTGAGGAATATTGTATTGAAAATCCAATTTCCCCTGCAATTCCTCACTACATTATAGCTTTGTCCTGGGTCACTGAACCATGGTAATATCCAGAAGAGATTTTCAGGGGTTGCAAATCATAATCTTGGTCAGCGGCTATTAATGGTCAGGGTGGACATAAGAGTTTCCCCTTTTTTCACCCCAGCTTTAATAATACCTAATAGTTTCTCTCTCTGTCTCTCTCTTTCCCACTCTCTAAGGCATTAGGCATTTCAGACACTCTTAGATATTTAACTATGCATAGGATCTGTGGAACTACACCCCGTGGTATTAAACTAAGTTGAGTGAAATCTGGCTTAGATGCCAGAGGAAAACTATTGAGATGACCAGCCATGTGATTTGTTTTATCAGGTGAACACCTCCCATCACAGATGTTTTGTTGAATTAACACCACAACTATTCTTGTTCTCAGCGTTGATCAGATCCCCAACTCAAAAACCTGCCTAGGATGACAACTATGGTGCTTACTTGGTAGTAGGTCAATGAATCTTGTAGCCTTTCATACATCCACCTATAGGGAATCAATTTTGGATGAGGAGAGGGATCATGGTTTAGGTTAAGTTTGTCCCTGAAATATCAAACAATGATGCCACTGTTGATTGCAAACTGCAGTGTATTAACATAATCATCAAACAACTTCTCTCTCAAGATAGAATGTGTATAATACTACTTAAGTTATAAATATCTGTGTAATATTCCTGAGACAAGGTAGAGTCTAAAAAAAAATCATTGCATATATTTACAGGGTTTCAACAAAGGGAAGCTTTGTCCTCATCTCACCAACCTGCTCTTACATTTCTACTACAACTATCAGCTCTAGGAAAAGAACCAGCAACCTGCCAGTTACTAACCTGACTAACTAACCTGCTGCGTTGATGTCAGAATAAACCTTACAGGGGTTTCTGGACAGCAGAGCTTCACACTGGGCTAACATCAGCTATCAGCTCTGCCTGGTAGTGGAGTAATGACCAGCTACTGTTTTATGACCTGAGACTCAAAGGGGAAACCAGGTCACAGAATACAGCTAGGAGGAGGAACGAGGAGAGGACAGGACTGTCACATCCAGTCAGGATTGGTCTATGACTCATACACAGGGCCAGGCTGGGGGTCAGGTGTAGGTTTGACACAGTTTACTCTGAATCTGACTGCATACATGTCCAAACCCCAGTTCTGCCAGGCCATGACATCACTCTCCCCTCCTTGTAGTTCCTAGGATCAGCCAGGGAAACACTTCAGCAGAACCATCCAGCTGTCTGCAGGCTGCTTGGATCAGGATTTTTCTGTAATGACTGATTCAACAGTTGTTTTTTTTATTTCTTGCTTTAACTTTTGCATTTCTTGTTTTCTGTATCTGAGTTTGTACTAATTGATGGCACTGTAATCAAGGTTAAAAAGGTATGCAATTCATTTCAAAAGACTCAGATACTAAAGAGAAAAACAAATAATAACATAACATCAAAGGAAATTATGACTGACTAAGACCTTAATGGAGGCTCCCATTTAATTGAAAGTTCTAATGACCTGGTTATTTGCAACATCTGACTGGTTTTCTGTTTAATATGATTCATGAGTGACATGCATATTAACTGACAGGCTGTTGTCAATAATCAGCCAACTGTGTGGAGTCTAGGTGGGTGTTAAGATTCTCTGCTGATGGAGGCTGATCATCATCATTTGTCAGATAAATAACTTCCCTTGGAATCAAAATGGAAACTCAACGTCAATCTTAAAAACATCAAAGAAAAAAGTACTCTGAATCTTTGTTACAAATAGAATGTTTGTACTTCTATTACTCAATCTTAATTTAATGTCAGATATTTGACATATAGACATTTCTTAAATGTCATGTTATTTGAAAAGCAGTATTGCTGATATCATGATATGAATTTTAACATGCACATCAAGATCAGAGGAACATATTGGAATATTACCTGTTATCCATTGTATTAAAAATCAACTCAATAGGTGGTAGTACTGATTACTATAAACTCTAATCAACTCCATTGATCAGACTATGTGTAGGTATATTAGTCCATGTTGGAAAGATGTCTCCATGACTTCATGACATTAAGTGCAATTTTCTGACAAATATAAAAACATACAATATAATGTCTATGAACGCAGCAGTTAGCTGAGACAGTGTGGAAAAGGTTCAAATATTAGTCACAAATTAGTCACACACGCACACACACACACCCACACACACACACACACACACACACACACACACACACACACACACACACACACACACACACAGAATTACACATTCTCCTCCAGCCTTTCCTCAGGAAAGTCTGTTCCATTTGGAGGTTTTAGTGAGGGAGAGAGGGCTCATTATGGACTGAAGGGTATGCAAAGGCACTCGACAGTCGCTTCTAGCAGCAACCAGGAGACAAACACTCATCAAAAGACCTCTTCACCTCGCTCTGACAGAGGAGATGCTGCCCAGTTTAATCTGCAAATGACTTGGACACTGCTGTGATGGAAATGTATTCAACAAAATTACAAATCATCTCACATACTTAAATTCAAAATGATAGCTAAATTACAAACACATTTGGGATTTTCAAAACTTCTGACAGGATTATTTAAAGCTGAAATCACTGTAATTGAATTGTTTATTTCTTTGACTTTGCATAGTAATGTTTGCATGAAGCTGCATCACATAGTTTCATAAAATTTCCACATGATTTCACAAGTCATAGAGAAACAGAGACAGAGAGAAAGAGAGAGAGAAAGAGAACAAATGCTCTGTGTATTAAGCCTATCTTCTGTCTCCTCACACCATCATGTCTAGATACAATATCAGATCAATATGGCCTAGTACAGTCTAGACCCACAATAGGTAAAAGCTGAAAATTGTATTTCCCTCATTGCATTTCATCTTTCAACACTGACCATAGTGGTGCAGGTTAACAGCAGGTCAGAGAACTCCAGTAACAGCCTGACAGTTTGGAAGCAGCAGACCTCATCTCCAAAACGGCTGCCATGTTAAACTACCTGTCACCAACTCTGTTTGAGCTCAATCTGCAGAGCTGCTGTGTGCCAGAGATCAAAGACACTACAGACACTTTTCACTGTTTAACTTGTGTCTGTCAAATTCAAACATCAGGTTAACATTGTACACCATGAGGTGTGAGGTGGAAAAGGGAATTTGAATAATAACAATGTTGTGGTACTACCTCATATGAGCAAGTCATAACCACATTCTCTTTTATATCTGTCTATCACCCAATAATATACATACATGTCTGATAAATATTGTCCGATGAAACAGATGTTAACTACTGGCTATCTATGAGGAAGTGAGAAAGTTCAGATTCTGTTATAAGAAAAACCCGTTAAACCATGTGTGAGAGAGTTTAAAGTTTAAAAAGGATCTCTGGTTACTACTGAATAACAGATGCCTTTCTTCTAGTGGACAGACAGTCTCAATGTCAACAGGAGACTCAAGCCACAGTCCGACAAAACATGTTGTGACTCTTCTTGTTAAAATGCTTTTTAGGCCAGTAAACTGTACACATTATCTTTTTAGGAGGCAGCTTACACTCCTGTCAAACGAAGGGACAACACATGCTATATTTAATCATTTAGAAGGTCTTGGCAGGTAATATAATTAGGTGTCTGATAATGTAATCTACACAGGGGAAAACAAAATGATTCACTGAGGCTGTGAAAGTACTTCTTGAACACACACACATACACATACACACACACGCACACACACACACACACACACACACACACACACACACCTCCTCTGGCTGTCAGATGATGGCAGGACTGCTGTGGAGTCAGAGCAGCTCTCTGGGGAGAAACACACTGTGGAGTCAGGGAGGGAGGTGGAGCGGTGATGAGGAGAATTACATCAAACACACACACACACACACACACACACACACAGCTCGTTAAACAGAAGAGCCATGTCTTTATTATAGCAGCTGTGTGAAACTGACTCAGTGTTACAAATGAGATGAGAGCAATTTAAATACAGCATCTGCAAATATAAATGCATGCATTTATGTAAAATAATGCCTTCCAATGCCTTCCATCTTCATGCTGTTTCATCACAGCGACATGTAGCTATATCACACTGAAAACTAGAGTTGTTTTAGTCATTAAGCAAGGCTACAACCATTAAGTAATATGCAAATAACACCAAAACGTTATTGCAGCCTTAATGCATATTTTATAAGCATGTCAATCATTTCAGATTTTGTATAATTTGAAAAATCACAAACATTAAGTGTTATTATAGTTGAAGGAATCCTCCAGATGCCAGACTTAACTCCCTACTGATGTAGCATGGGGTTACATACTGTTTTCTTATACTGTTTGTTTGATCATTAACCAAATATGAAAACTCAGTCCATAAAGAGATTATTAGTTTGTTAAGCCAATGAAAGAACTGTTGACAAAATATTCTTATGCAATATTTTCAGCTGTGTGGAGGTTTTCTTTGTCTTTATTAATAGTAAGACAGATGAGAAAACATCAATAAAGGTATAAAGCAGGTAGATGTTGTGGTAGGAATGGCTCTTCAATGCTCCATCATATGTGATGCTGAAGCAGCTATTCTGCTGACAAGCTGTGACTCTAACTGACACTGTCAACCTGGGGCTTTGTTTCCTTTCAGACAATCCTTTCATCCTTTTCTTTCTCTTCTCTTTATTCCTCTCTCTTCCTGTTTATATTTGATTCAGAGATGGAAGACAGTGGTTTTCCATGTCCTCTACCTTTTATGAGAAAAAATCAAAGATTTTTGTCTTTTTGAACTTGCCTGTCTGAGAAACACTTGGCCTACTTTTTGCCTGAAGTTCAGTATGCAAAGGCACATGATACAGACGAAACAAGCATGAAGAGGTTTTCAAACTAAATCTGCCTGAGAAAAATTCTTATCTCCACTGTCTTTGGAGAGAGAGATAAAATGTATGTTCACACTTGAACTGATAATCTGATTTAACAGCCTGCTAATCTATCAGCGAAACATCATCCTGGCATCACAACCTACTCAACTTTGTTTACGTATTACACACTTTTATCTGAAGAGAGAAATAATCAAAGTCAGATCATGTTTGTATCAGTTCCTCTCCTCAGACTTTTGATCTGATCCCCTGTCAATATCAAACAAAACACAGCAGGTTTTCTCCCAGTAGAGACTGAACCAATGAAAGAATGAGATGAGAGGATAAACAGTATGATTGACTCTCAGAGTGATGTCACTGCTGTCATTCTCTGTCAGTCATTTCAAGGCTCTTCCTCCACCATTCAAGTCATGTAGCAGCTCAGTGATTCTGCTCTGACTAATATGACTGAAGTGAGGACAGGAGCCCCAGTGGAGCCTTCTTCTTTTCTGATACAGAGGACATCGATGGCTGGACTGATGTAGTGGCTGCTGAGGAGACAAGATGAGGCCTTTCTGTCTCTGGAGCCTGAACAACTCTGTCTGTTTCCTGGACCTGTGGCTGTCTGCCTTTACCTGTCTGTCTCTGTTTCTGTCTCTGACACTAACTGTCTGCCTGTCTACCTCTGTCTCTTTCTTTAACTCCATATCATTCTTCTGTTTGTAATCAGGCTTAGTTAAAAGAAGAGAGGAAAGAAGAAGAGAAGAGAAGAGAAGAGAAGAGAAGAGAAGAGAAGAGAAGAGAAGAGAAGAGAAGAGAAGAGAAGAGAAGAGAAGAGACGAGACTAATGCTGACCAGTCCAGAGCCAGGAGAGGAGATCCAGAGCCCCATCAGCTGTATGGGATAAACGGCCCCTATGGGAGCTTTCAAACAGCCTCCAGCCTCCATTCACTCTAATGTCTAATTGATACCAAGGTTATATACTGACACAGCACATAGAGAATACTGTCTGCAGGATGCAGGGCTGGAGCATGGAGACACAGCATCAGAGAAAATACCTCTGGCCTGATTCACAACATAGATGTCAAAGCAGATCTGATGTATGAGACAAAACAGTATAGAGATACAACAAGGAGCAGAGGAGGACTAGAGATGGTAATCTAAACAAGCACAGATCTTGTACAGACCCACAGCGTGTGTGCTCAATTCTATGCACTGAAGCACTGTGACACAGTTAAATTACCTAATTCCACTAACGTTATTTAAATACCACAAGATAACGTTACCTACCGTTAAAGTTTGTAGGGCAACAGAAGACGAGTTCCTGTTTACAAATCCTGTTACTAACACAGGTGAGTTTGGAGCAAATTGTGGAATGTTACGTTTCACTGTTGTTTTCACACCGGGAGTCTCTGTGGATTGAGTACAATGGTGCTGCTCTGTGCTTCTCCAAATGACAAACATGACATGATGCACACATCAGAGGTTGATTTAGATCAATTTCTATACACTGACCAACTTTTGATTTTGTGCCTCTGTATGGGAAACACTGCATCTCACAGTCAAAGACGTCCTCTAGAGGCCATCTGACGAAGCGCATCATCTTACTAAGCGTTACCTGACTGACTGAATGACTGACTGCCTGACCTGAATTTGCCTTGTGATTCTCTCGGCTGCGCTGTGGGAAAAACTTGAATCAAGCCAAAGTTTTCTTGACTCGTGCATAAAAGGAGACGCTGTATGAATACTGGAGAAGCTTTTGATCGGTGGAGAAAAGTGAAGTATAAAAAAAGCATTTCGTACCCATGCGGATGTAGCATTCTTCTTACTCGAATGGTAAATTAGCTTGCTAGCTAGTCTAGCTATGTGAATTGTGTTATAATCCTATCTTGAGCTAGAAATTCTAACAAATGATGTGCCCATGGGTGTAGTAGCTGGTATGGTTACCTAAATGCCTGCAACTTAGGCCATCAATGGGGCGGGAGCTTCCTCGTCAACATGATCTCACAAAAATATGTGAAATGAACACAAACTCTGAAACACTGATTTACGTGCTGTGGACACGTATTATGTGAAAATAACCTTGCTCCAACACAAATTAAACTACGTTCCCCGTCACAAATTGAAATACATTCCAAAGGTTGGCTAACGGTTAGGTTTAGGCAAGTAAAATGATTTTGGTTAACGTCTGGGTTAAGGCTATAGTTAGGCAACTAAAACAACTTGGTTAAGGTTAGGGAAAGGCTTTGGTCACAGTTACATAAGAAAAATGTTCACTAAAAATTGAAATCCGACTCACGGTAGAAATGTCCTCCATAAACGCTGGGGATTGAACCCTGCTGTTGCTTCGCGCATATGCACTGCTGCACTTCTTTTAAAATTTGTATTTTACTTGATTTTATGCATCCTATGTACTCCATTTTTTAACTTTATTTTTATTATTATTTTACAGTGGATTTTATTTTCCATCTTATGTTATGCATTCCTCATATTTTTACTATTGTTATTCAGTGGGTTTTATTTTCCATCTTATGTTATGCTCATTCTATGTCTATTTTCATGTGAAGATGCATTTTATGTATTCTATTCTCCTCTTTATCTTATTCTCACTATCATTATCAAGTTTTATGTGAAGCATTTGGTGCATGTAATTTCTCTGTTGTAAAGCACTTTGAGCTGCATTTCTTGTATGAAAGGTGCTATACAAATAAAGTTTATTATTATTATATGCATCCACCACCCCGACCACAACACCCTTACTCTCCACCGTGCTACTTCAATGTGACACTAATCCTGTTTATAGTCGTGTCTCCTTCACGTTTCATGCTGGGAACACATACTTTCAACACTTGTGAAATTATGCGTCGGTTAGGATTAGGATTGTTCATTTCACGTTTTATACAACATACTCTTTTATTAATTAAATTATGAATGTAAACAAATCCACATTGTTTACAAGGAAAACTCGAGCCTGTCCTCCCCCAAAAAATGACCCCATAGGTCGTTTGTACAAGCAGCTTATTACGACCTATAGTTACGTTTTAAAGTTAAGCGACCTCTAGCGGTCGTGTAAATAACGACAATGTGCTACGTTGGTCTGCGTCCACGTCACGTGACTGTCAAGTTTCTCTCTCAACATTGAAATAACACGGTGGAAAATAAGGGCGTTGTGGTCGAGGATGGCGGATGGGTGTATACGTTTGCCTTCGATGTCGGCGACCGGGGTTCGATTCCCAGCGTTTCCAAATTTAACCATGACCAAACCATTTTCCTAACCTTAACCAAGTTGTTTTAGTTGCCTAACCATAACCATAACCCAAGATGTTTTCATTTCACGTATGTTTGTGAGATCACGTTGGAAACGCTCCTGTGGGTCGTATTAGAGGGTAGGAACAAACGACCTATGTGGTCGTATGGGTTGGAGGACTTGTTGGAAAACTCAGAGCAACATCAACACACTCCTGATGTTCATCTTTAAGTTAAATTCTGTGAAAATTCATATTGAGACTGAAACCCTTTATTATTACATTGAATGTCTCCATCATGGCAAACAGATAAGATCTCCTGCAATTCCAGCAAGTGAAAGTTTTAATGTGAATATTTCATGGGTTCATATTAAATGGTAATGAGCCTTTAGTGAGTGGATCAACTCTATGATAGGATATGGATTAGAGAGGAAACCTCAAACCACATGGACACACATGGAGCTCAGGATGACCTACAGTAAATCTGCTTGTTAAATTGTCTTTAAAAATTGAGTGGAAAATGTTGCTAAACATGTCACTATCACTTAGTCACTTGTAATTGTCCGGTTGTGTGTGTGTCTGTAGTGTGTGTTGGTTAGTATGTGCTTGCTTGCATGTGTGCGTTTATGTGTGTGTCTTTCTGTGCTTGTGTGTGTATGTGTATGCCCACGTGTGTTTGTGAATGTGCGGGGGTTAGCCAGCCTGAGAAGAGAGCCTGGCCACACAAACAACTCTCTCTCTCTCTCTCTCTCTCTCTCTCTCTCTCTCTCACTCATCCTTACACACCCTGCAGGTTTCTGTTTCAGCTCCGACTTCTTCATCATTCATCCTCCTTGACTTCCAGATCAACATGTTATTATGCAGCATACTGGGCTGTTGTTCACACCCACACCAGTAGCTACTGATAGACACAGACAGGTAGACAGATAGTTACCGCTCCATTCACTGTCCAAAGTGATTCATTGAACTGTGAGAGCTGTGTGCTTTTGTGTTTTGCTTAATGTGAGGGGAGATTAAGGATGTTACAAAAAGAGAGAGGAGAGGGAAACCGTGCTTAAAACACAAGATGAACAGAATCTTCTGTGGTGGACAGAAGGTCAGCAGCTGATCTGTTAGTCAGCCATGATGCTTCCTATCCCTTCATACACCATGTACACAGGCACAACACACACCCACACACACACACACACACACACACACACACACACACACTCAACACCAAGAGAACAGCTCATCTCTCTGTCATATTGCCAACGGCTCTCCACAAACACATGTACCTCTCTCCAAAGTCCAACCTGCTCCAGTGTTTCAGCCTGAGGGCGTCTGTATAAAATATGACCATCCAGTAACTACTGCAGCCTGGTAACACAAAGCCTAGCCTGTCAGCTACAGCACAAGGCCAACACTAATGTAACAAGGCCAAGACACATATCTGCTGGATTCTGTTGCAGGGGGAACTGGGAAAACTAACGACATCATCCAAACCACAAGGAATGAACAACAAGGTCATCACACTCAAACAAACATCATCTCAAACAAACCTGGCATATGCACCAACTCTTAACTTTCTAGGCTTCCTCCTGTCTTTTTTCAAAGACTCATAACCTGAATCTTCCAGAGAAAACCTGTTGACACTGAGACCCAAGCAGAGCTTCTGTTTCTTCCTATTTCTTCCTAGGATTCTCCTTGGTAGTTTGTGTGGAACAACAGAGGAGACTAATCTGTCCTTGAAGCCTGTGTCCCAGCATTATCATCTGAAGATACCAAGTCGCCCTCTGGACATCATTCTGCCTCGTTTGGTTACCATAACGTTAGAGGCAAGTATAGACAAAGAATAACAAACCCACTGAGATATGAATGGTGCTGAAGATAGTAGAGGATCTTTGTTCATTCTCTCTTCCTTTCTCTCTCTTTCTCTCTCTCTCCTTTTGAGGACATCATTAGCAGCACTTACCTGTAAGACATTTTAGAATCAGATAAATATACATATTTTCAGACTGTATAAAACACTTATCAACAGCTTGTTTGCCGTTCTTCTGAACCACTGTAACAACAGCAAGACAATGTGTTCCTCCAACCCGTTCTCATCCCCAACTCATCCTATGTTGACTCTGTCAAATCCCTTGGCGTCACGATAACGACGCTAAAGGTTCCCTTTCGTGTCTGTATAGGAAGCACCGGGTGTTCCATAGACTCCATGGTAAAACCTCTCACGGCAGTATTGGACGCCTACAGCTTTCTCTCCTAGACCACCGAATACATAGTCTAGCCTACTTTTTCTGCCCAAATAAGGGATTCTGGTTTGCTGCATTTCTTTGCTTGAGCTCTTTGGTGCTAATATTGATTTTTTTTTTAAATTGGTTAGTGTGGTTGTAGATCAATTTCGAGGCCAAATGAAAAAAAAAAAACACGCTTGCATTTTCAAGTATTTGATGTCACCTGCTAGATAAATACATAAATTTGGCTCATAACCTATATAACAAGTTATTTCAGTGGCATCTCAATAAATTCCATAAAATATAGCACTTTATAACGACTGTATTGTTACCTCTACTCTTCAATAAGCATAATTTAAATAGAAGAACGCAGCCGGGAGTTTTGTTTCTAAACGTTGCATAATCTGTTTCGTCATTGAACATACCTCTTTCTGCCCGTGAAACATAGCTGATGAAATCGCGGCAGAATAGGACCAACAAAAGTGTATTTTTGTAATGTCAGTTCCTGCACTGCAATATTGCCCTTTGAACTCTAACCCCAGGCCACTTTTGAAGGCTTATTATGCAGCAACACAAGGGGCTAGAGACATGGGGTCAACTTTTCTAGAAAGCTGATGGCAGGTGGCACTGAGTTGGGTTGAAATGCAATATTTTCTGAAATTCTCCTGCTTCCCATTAAGATGACTCAAATCTGACAAAAGATTTGTTTTTTCCACCCTCAAATACCCCAGTAACAATGTCAATTCCATGTTTAGAACGTCCACTATGGCAGAATCAACAACAAACTACAAAATCCACCCACCAGGGCTTTTATTGTGAAGTGCTCATAGGAAGTGCCAAACAGTGCAAACTGTAGTTTTTCCAGGTGGAAGGTTACGGTTGTGAAAAGGCAAACTGCTCAATATTACAAAGATGCAATACAATCTGAACCAAAAGGTTGATGTTATAAGAGGATATAATCAAAATAATTACAAAAATATGGTTTTGGGGGCGCCCCGGTGGCTCACTGAGTAGAGCGCATACCATAAGGCTCAGTCCTTCCTGCAGCGACCTGGGTTTGAATCCAGCCCGCGGTCATTTGCTGCATGTTCTCTCCTCTCTCTATCTCTCACTAAAGGTCTTTGCACACCAAGTCCGTATTTTTCGTATGGGTTTTTTGAATCCGTCATCTGATAAAAATCGTTACGCACAGAAACCTTGCACACTGAGTCCGATGCGTTTTATTATTCTATTCGTTGCGAAAATTCGCAATAGGAGACAAAATGAAGTCGTCAAGCAGTGAGGATGATTTTGTGGTCCTCTCACTTCTTAGTAGAAAAAGAAAAAGAACATATTGGGTCCATCCGATCCTGAGAAGGCGTCAAGAGCAAGGAGAGTTTCACCTGCTGATAAAGGAGCTGCGGAATTATTCCGATCGTTTCCAGGTCTATTTCAGGATGTGGTGGTCCAGTTAGTTTACAGACAACATCATGGTCAATAGTTGTCCTGTGATCAGTCTGTTTATGGACTGCAAATGGTAAATGGACTGCATTTATATAGCGCTTTTCTAGTCTACCAACCACTCAAAGTGCTTTACAACAATGCCTACATTCACCCATTCACACACACATACACCGATGGCGGCAAGCTACCATGTAGGGTGGGGGCGCAACCATCGGGAGCAATTTGGGGTTCAGTATCTTGCCCAAGGACACAGGCTGTGCCGGAGATCCCAGTAGATCCAGTAGTGCATAATGGTAATTACCTCCGCCAAGGAGGTTATGTTTTCGGTGCCGTTTGTTTGTTTGTTTGTCTGTCTGTCAGCAGGATTACGGAAAAACTACTGGCCCGATTTTCATGAAACTTCGTGGAAGAGTGTAGCATAGGCCAAGGAAGTACCCATTAAATTTGGAGCGGAACAAGCAATTGGCCTTGGCGGAGGTCTGCGCTCTCCGAGTGCCCTTCTAGTTGGTAATGTAATTGGTAATTGGTAATGGTAATGGCAATTTGTTCTGAAATCACCTGCCACAATCACCTGGCGGAGGTCTGCGCTCTCTGAGTGCCCTTCTAGTTGGTAATGTAATTGGTAATTGGTAATGGTAATGGCAATTTGTTCTGAAATCACCTGCCACAATCTATCTTTAAATTCCGCATCTCTGTATTCTTTACTTTGTTTGTCGTAAAGTGTTTTGTGCTGGGAGACAAAGTGAATCAGCTTATCAGATGCCATTTTGGATGATGAATAACAACAGTACGGTGGCTCTGAGTGGTCAAACAACTCTCTAAAGGCTTTTGAAAGATGCAAAAAAAAGCAGAAAATCGAACCTGTTCTGAAAACGTGATTGACACAACGTGAGGTCGTATTTATTTTTAAACGTGCGACAATTTCGGACGAAAAATATGGACTTGGTGTGCAAAGGCCTTAACTCTGTCGAATAAAGCATAAAAATGCCAAAAATAAATCTTAAAAAAAAAAAAATATGCTTTTGTTGGTGCTATTTTGTCGCAATTTCATCAGCTATGTTTCATGGGCAGAAAGAGGTATGTTCAATGACGAAACGGATTACGCAACGTTTAGAAACGGAACTCCTGGAAAAGTAGAGGTAACAATACAGTCGTTATAAAGTGCTATTTTTTATGGAGTTTAGTGAGATGCCACTGAAATAACTTGTTATATAGGTTATGAGCCAAATGTATTTATTTATCTAACAGGTGACATCAAATACTTGAAAATGGAAGTGTTTTTTTTTTTGGCTTTTTCCATTTGGCCTCGAAATTGATCTTCAACCATACTAACCAATTTTAAAAAATCAATATTAGCACCAAAGAGCTCAAGCAAGCAGCAAACGGAATCCCTTATTTGGGCAGAAAAAGTAGGCTAGACTATTGGTGCATTCCACTGTACTCGGAACTCAGAGAAAAACAACTTCCAACACGGAAAAGTGCAACAGAACGGTTGTTCAAGTTGGAATTCCCAGACGGAAATTCGGGAAAGATTAATTCCGCCCGAGTTCTCCAACATAAACACAGCTGACGTCACAGCATCAATCTGTACTTAATAAAACTTGATTTTACTTGATATGTAGTTTTTGTGTTATGAAAACGGGTTGTAACAACTTTGTAGTTTCCATTTGTAACATAATTCAGTGACTTGTGCTTAGTTACTAGATAGAAGTCTTTGCTGTATGAACTAGCCTGCTAACGTTACTAGAGCTGTCAGATAGCTACCGTTAACGTTAATGGGTAAAGGCTGTTGCGTCCATTTTTTCCCGAGAAGATACACTGGAATGCATTTAGATTGGAGGTCGGTAGACTACCGACCTCCGACTTCCAATGGAATGCACCATATGTGTTCGGTGGTCTAGGAGAGAAAGCTGTAGGCGTCCAATACTGCCGCGAGAGGTTTTACCAACACCCGGTGCGTCCTATACAGAGGCGAAAGGGTACCTTTAGTGTCGTTATAGCGACGCCAAGGGATTTGACAAAGAGTCAACATAGGACGAGTTGGGAATGAGAACGGGTTGGCTCCTCATCTCCTGCACTTCAACATTCAAATTAAATAATTGCATCAGACATTGAAAGCTTTCCTCTCCATTCAGTTTAAACTTCCCATATCAGTCTTAGAGCAGACTAGACGTCCTTCACAGCAGCTCTCACCACTGTGGTAGAAATAGCTGCTGATATTACTGCGGCTGAAGTCTTTAAAAAAGGAACTTGCTGCTCACAAGAATATCAGATCACCTTGTATTCTGCTGCCATATCTGTGTGTTTATAATTTAGCTTGACTATCCTCCTATAGACACCTGCAGGCAGTGAATAAGACATTGAAAAATTCGTTTGGAGAGGGAGAAGAAAATCTGATCCCATTTTAGCAGCTGATCTATATCAAAGAGCAGCGGAAGACTTTAGAAAAGATAAGGACACAATTTAGCTTCACTCATGTTCATACAAAGAGGGGGAAAATTGGTGAATCTCAGTGATCTGAATTGAGCCTGGCAACTGAGTAATTTTAGCTAATTTTTTAGCCCAGGGAACAGAGAAACTGGCAGACAAAGTATTAATTTCACAGTTCATATTCCAAATATCCTTTTCCCTTTCAGGCTAAGGGACATAGTCCATCAGACACAGACAGAGCTTTTAGACTGGTGGAGGCATTTTGCACTGTTCGTCAAAATGTATTAGAGCCATACATAACCTTTCTCTACTGTGTATGCAGGTTGTCACAGCTATACAGTAGTCACCCAGTCCAATAAATTAGGACTAGAGGAGAGACTTCAGACTGAATTTGCAAAAAGGTAAAAATGTCAACCTGTTTTAACCTAAAACTAAATCATGAATTGACTTATTGTGGTACTGATCAATAGTGGCACATTTACAATAACAGGCCATTAGTCTATCTATAGAGTTGTGACATGTACTGTATGAATTGCAGTCATATCAATTCAGGAATAATGGCTCAGTCTTACCCTACAAACAAAGACATCAATTCTACTGCAAGAGCTGGTTCAATGACAAGGTTGATTGAGGAACTACATGAGTAGATTCACCTTCAGATTCACGTTCACCCCAGAAACTACACTTTCAGCAAAAGGTCTCACTCTTCTCGTTCTCTCTCTCCCTCTCTCTGAGTGGATGCTGAGTGGAGGGAGCGCTGAGCTCTTATTATGGTTTTGAAGTTTAGTTAATATAAGTGTAGTTCTTTGTTTGAGAGAGTCTGGGCAGCTGACGCACCGATGCAGAATTAAATTTGTCAACTTGTTAATTGTTCTGCTCAGCAGTGTAGTTGTAGGAAGTTGTAGGATATGACTGTAAAAACTGCATTTTAGATAGTGTCGACAAAGCCAGCAAGATTGAAACAAGGTGTTGTCATTCAGGATACTTCTCCCTGTGGTTAATCCAGCAAGGAAAATCCTTCAATTTAATGTTTCCCCGTTCATTCGAAATGAAGTATTGGGAAAGAAGCTTGCAAGACATGGTCAGTTAGTGTGTCCAATCAAACTCAGGCTGCAAGTCTCCTCTCCTTAGGCATGTTGCGTGTTTTAGGAGACAAGTTTTCATGATTTTGAAAGGTATTGTGGAGGTGAATCTGGTGCTTAAGTTTAGAGTGGTGGATTTTGATTATGTTGACTTCCGAAATGATGTGGATTGAGGGTCATCTAGTTCACTCCTGCTGAGAAAGAAATGTGGAGAATAGCCCTGGGCTTAATGCTCCTGACGCTGGCACAAGTGGCAGAGCATCCATTACCACTGGCAACATGGGAGATAATTCACTGACGCAGGACAGACTGGGAACAAAGTGGGCAAGGTGAACAAGCTATAGAAAAAGAACAGGCAAAACAAAATGAGCTTACAACAAAGTGAGCAGGCTGGAACAAATGAGTAGGATAAAGAGACTGTGCAGGCTGGACAGACCACTACCAAAGTGGCAGAGTCTGTATTGGGGAGATGCTCATTGATGATGAGGTTACAAAGATGTCAGTGAAAAGGAAAATTCTAGAGGAAAAGCAAAACAGCTCTAAAGCAAAAAAAAACCTCCAAAAAAACTACAAAGTTGTAATTTTCTCAGCCAGAGGGAACTGTAGTAGAGGACATGGGTCTAGATGGTAGCGATAGTGATTTGGCAACTGCAGCCTCCATGCAGTTGAAGATGCAGATTGATAAAGGAAGTGGCTACTCTTTCATGCGGATCAAGACATTTTTTACAGGATACCAAGGGTGTGAGAGCTGTTAAAGTTAAGCACTACTTTCCAGATCTCAAACTATACTGATTCAGACAGGTGTTATGTGAAAAATACAGGAGATGTGGGGAAGGAAAGGTTTACTGATCAGGAAACCTTCCGCTTAAAAAAAACTGGTTCATAAGTTGAAATTGCAAATATTGTCTTTTTCCTATTCTGGTTGGGTTTGTTCTTTTTGTGTTACAACTGAGCTCTATTCTTATGGTGTGCGATATAAAATTAGACACTTTAAATCTAAATGTAGCGAAAAATTTAATGAAGAGAGCCTTTTAAATCAATTGATACCAATAAATTAGATTATATTTTTGTGCAAGAAACTCATAGTACTGATGATAATGATGATGATAATGATTTTCTTATGTCATAAAACTAAGTGGAGTGGAGTTGGAATATTGTTTTCTAAAGATTTTCTGTCATGTTCCTATGAGGTTGATGAAATAATCCAAGGTTGATTATTAAAGATTAAAGTGCAGGTGATTTTAATTGCACTGAAAATGTTAGGAACTAGATAGGAACCATTGGGAACCACATTTTGCTTCACTGAATCGTCTTAATCATTTAATGAGGCAAATGAGCTGTGTGAAGTATGAAGGGGGGTACATACAAAAGATAATGGGGCTCATTCATAAAACATACCGGCAGGTTAAGCGTGACATTAGGGGCAGATACTGTCACTGAAAGGTCATTAGTTGCATTAATGTTTTCCCCGTACTTGACTTGATTGTTTTTATTGCTTTAAATATCATTTCAGTATTTTTACAGGATGCTACATAAACCCAGTTGGTATCTCTTTTGCTTGTATTTTGCTCTGATTTAAAGTGTGGAACCACATTAGGGCGGGGCGATATTGACAAAATTCAATATCATGATATTTTTCAGATATATGAAGCGCATAATAGCGCAATAATTTGTATTTCATTATTATATACTGTATATCATGACCTACAAATATTGTTATGACTGAAAATGCATACCTTTAAGAAAAATCACACCGGTATAAGTTATACAGTTACCGCCCAGCCCTAAACCACATTGTGCATTGTGCATTGGCATTTTAATACAGCTCTTCTGAATGATAATAATTTAGAGAAGCTAGGGATGCCGCGATCGATCGGCCAGCAATCAGAATCGGCCGATATTCAGTATAAATATGAGATCGGAGAATTCCGATAATGCTTTATAGTTGCCGATTGCAAAAACCGATCGATGACGCAAAACACGTGAGCCATTTCTCAGCGGAGTTGGTGTCATTGTGACAAAATACCTCGTGGGGGAAGCAAGGTGAAAAATTTCAACACAACAAATTTAATACGGCACCTTAAGTTGCATCACCCAGCGGAGCATGGCGAGTTCCTTAAGCTGACCGCGGAGAGTGAAAAAAAAAAAGCATGGACAACCAGTAACGTCACAGTCTGTCACGCCCGCTACTTCCCCTCATTTAATTCTCTGCTTATTTAATGTATCAATTCATCGCATGCCATGTGTGTTTGTTTACATAATGGTGTGCACTCTGCACCGCTGTCCGCGGTGCTGAACTGGACGACGGTCGAGACCCTAACAGCGGAGAGGCAACTGAAAAGTCTCATTTCTCTCTCTCTTAAGAACATTCACTTACCACATACCAAAACAAAGATTGAAACGGATATATATCTTCGGAGGGTGTCTCCATTTATTTAACTCGACTCAACAACACAGGCAAGTGGCAACAGTCTGAGTCTTGTGCTTCGGTTATCTCACTAAATCATGTTGCGCTACCTAGAACGCACATGGTTTTGTTTACATAATGATCAAGTAAATATTGAGGTAGAAAAAAAGAAAATGTGGATACTTTTTAACCAGGACTCAATTTGATGGATGAAATGTATGTAAAATGGAAACTGTTAGACCTATAATACTGCTATACCAGCTGCTATAACAAAACAAAAAAAATATCGGTATGGCCGATCGGTATCGGCAGATATGGCTCATAGACGATCGGCAATCGGCGGCAAAAAACGTTATCGGGGCATCCCTAAGAGAAGCTTTTCAGTTTTTCTGGAGGCAATATACAGATACAGAAAGTCAGACTTTAACTCTCTTCACAACAGTGGTGGGACTGCGGAAAACACCAAATTAAGCAGTTTTGCCAGCTGTAACGCGAAATGTCACCAGGGACATAGCCAGATCTGTGAAAGCTCTGGAAATTGAAGTGGTGGAACTCCAATGTTTGGCAGAATCCACAGGAGATTGAGGCCATTTAGAGGTTCTCAAACACAAAAAGTCTGCTCTGACTGACCTGCTGGGCATTTCACAAGGGGCTCTGGCATGATCCCGTTTTCAAAGTGTTATGCAAAGGGACTAATACATGCGAGTTTGGAGCAAATTTGGGAATTTCAAATTTCACTTCAGTTTTCACAAAGGAGACACCACAGATGTATGGGAAACACTGCATCTCGCAGCCAAAGACGCCCTCTAGAGGCCATCTGACAAAGCGTTGATGACTGACTGCCTGCCTGACTTGGCTTGCGATGCCCTCGTTTGCGCCGTGGGAAAAAAAGCGAATATTGAGCCTCCCATTCGGATGACGTTCGTATCTGTTTAAGACCCATTATCCGTTTTCCATTTTTCTTGTGATAAAAAGCTACAAATGTGATTAAAAGCTACAAGTATGGGACTAATGAGTGAACTCTTTATTTTCCCCTCAACAAGCAGTATTGCTCTGTGTATTGGGCAGGCCACGTTTTGTCTCTGTGTTTTGAGTGTATGTAATGGATGGCTACACACTACTATTATTCACTGATTTTACTAATTGAAATTATTCAAATTATTATCTGGGCTTTTCCCATGATAAGAATATCAGCCATACAATTCTCTTTATTACAGAAATTATGCATATTTGTCTAAAAAGTGCCAGGCCTGCAGAATAGGTACAACTGGCAGCCTGAGACCTTCAAGGAATCTACATGAGCATAAAACTAAGATGAAATGAATTCACCATGTCCAATAAACCAAAACCCTGAGCAAACCCTTTCTCTGAACGCTTTCTCCTCAGCAGCATTGTTTTTTATCGTTACAACACAATGAATGTAACGCAAACTCATTAACCACCAATGACAAGCTGAATTCACTGGAATGGTTAAAGGGGAATATACTTAAAGTTGAGCTAATAGAACTAAAGGCTGAACATGTTACTGTTGACTGGAAGACATTTCTGTACCAGGCATCAGGCTCAGTGGATTTAGACAAAACAGCAGGATCTCTGTGTGACTGTTCAGTATTACAGAGAGAGTGACTGTAACTCTATAACAAACACGTCCAGTATTACAACTGTCTTCACACCAGGCAGAATTCATCCTAACAACAACACAACATCCTGTATATTTGATGATAAAACTTTCAGCCCCGTCTCCCTGGAAAACAGCAGATTAATGACAAGTGTTTGAGGATGAATAAAGTCATACTGTCGGTTCAAGGACTGGCTCTTCCTCAGTATAGAGTGACACAAACACACACACACACACACACACTCACACACACACAAAGTTGATGTGGATGGTCTTACATAATGTGTGTCCTCACCTCAGTGGGTAAGTAGTGGAACAAATCATCCATCTGAACAACAATAAACCTCATCCTCTTTTGATTTACAGCAGCCTTTATAGATTGCAATGAGGGGGGTAATGGCTGACATCATTACCTCCTTGAAACCCAAATAGGAGAGAGACTGAGAGAGAGAGAAAGAGAGAGAGAGAGAGAGAGAGAGAGAGAGAGAGAGAGAAGGATCTTGATAATTGATATTCAAGTGCAGCCCCAATGTAGAACATTTCTCATCGGACTGAAAAAAACTGTCTGTCTTCCAAGGAGAAAGCCAAATGGAAGATGACAACTAAAACAGAGGAATGGCTAACAAGGCTTTGATGTGGCCTGACTGCTGAGAGTCTCCTCTCTGCTTGGGAAAGACAATAACCTGAAGCCTGGTTCCATCTCCATCGCTCTCCACCTCTATTTAATACAACAGCCACAATGTCACAGTGCCTCCCTCCTCCACAGAGACACTGATTGATAGGGGATTTGTATTGACACACATTTGGATTTGGCACACATGAAGTGACAGGGAGGGCATGCTGCAGTTCACAAACAGTAGAAGAAGACATGTCATATAATTGGCTGGTACTTAAAATGACTGGATGAGCAGATACAGACACAACAAGGCTGAGTAGAGGGATTAAATATCCCCCTGATAGAAGACAGAACATTTCATTGTCCATATCATTTAAGATAACAGAATTTCAAGGTCTAAAATGTCTGCTAAAAATGGTCCTGATAGTAAGTGGCTATAGAAAATGACTATTGAGCTTAAGGACTGTGAGCCAGGCAGAAACTAGTGACATTATAGCAAACCATCAGTTTATTTTGTACACAGCCCCACACCTTTCATCATCACCAACCATTATCCAATCTGCCTGGGAAGACTTTGAAATTAACAGCATAATGAAAATGGAAATAATATTGTGATGTGAACATGCAGGGAGTTTTCCAGTCAGCGTGTCTAAATATTGGATATGTGATGAAGTCCGGAGGCCTCGTCCTCCCTGGTGGAATTGAAGTGTAAATGCTCATTGAGCAGCTCTAAATACATGTAATCCAACAGAGGCTGGGGTGCCTGTGATATGTGAGAGAAAAAGAAAAAGAGAGAAAGACAGAAAAAGGCAGATAAAAAGAGAAAGAGGTAAGATAATCCACTTACCATTTGGCACATAGGACATTGCCACAAAAGAAGGTACATCTCTGACCATCTGTATGTTGGCAACATGCAGCTCTCTGGAGAAGGCGATGCCTAGCCCCTCACACCAGCCCTGCACTATGCCCAGCAAGCCCTCAACCTCCTACAGTCTAAGAACAGATGTTGCACCGTAGAGATATAACAGTAGAGGGGACATGTCATAGAGAATTCCCATTCTGGAATGGGACCATATGGCAGCCATCTTACCTGGGTACACTTCTCAGCTGTCATTGGAATCAATGGTGAAAGTGGCTTATGCTGCCATTATAATGCTAATATTTTTTTATTGCGACATCACTACTACTTTTTATTTAGCTCACTGTATGCAAGACAACTGTGACTGTCTAAAATGGTACCAAACATGAGCATTTTTTGTAATTTGTAGATAAAAATAGCTAAACTATGTTAAGGAATTATGTTTTCAATCATAAAGATTATCTTCTGGAAGTATTTTAATGGTGCATTTACTTTACAGAAACTATGAATCTTTTTTTCAAGAAGACTTTATAATTCTCAGATTTATTTGGTACTCTTTGGTACTGAGTAGTTGTATTAAGAGTATATATGAAAATCTGCTTATTTTTAATGTAAAACCCCCAAATGATCTGTTGTTTTAGCAATAGACAGATGTTGGCAGCAATTTAATATCACCAACACTGAAACACACCTAACAATACACCCAGATAAAATATACAATAAAAGGCAAATGTAATGCCATTAAGTGGTTAGTGTGACAGCTTTAAGCCAATTTAAGCAGGTAATAATGGACATAGGCCCTCACATTTTTTTTTTTTTACTTTATTGGCATGACATCTTAGCCTACAATTAAGATTACAATCCACAAAGAAATAATTTATATACATGCCATCATGTAAACAACTAGGCTACTACAGTAAAAACAAACATTTCTACACTTGAATCAACTTAAAATCCACAGTAGCCTATACAGATATGCAAACAAATGTCCTCTCTGTCTGCCACCACGCGCCACTGTGTCACTTCCATCATTAAGGTGCGTCTTGGCAGAAATAGCCTGCAATTAATTTTTAAAAAATCAATCATTTTCAGCAGCGGTGCCGCTACTGAGTACTATACAAATACTATAGAAAACACTATAGAACGTATTTTTAGCATGGCGGGTCGCGACTTTACGGTGGCGACCTTCCACAGTAGAATATAAACACTGGTTGGACATAATGCTGAATGATGTATGCTGATTGTTCTCAGAAACAGCGTGTTTGTATGGCAGCAGAGACCCAGCCAACTAACATACAGCTGAAATGTAAAGATTACATCTAACAGCTAACTAGCTAACACATACCGTTATAAACTGTTTCAAATAGAACTCCAGTCTGTTGGCTACTACTAGCCTGAAATGTTGTGTTTTAAGTTGTGTCAGTTAAATTTAGCATATAAAACAGCTTCTATCTTCTACTCTACTGACGTGTGGAAGGTGATGCCAGCTTCTCTGGTCTCTTTGGTCGTTTTAGTGCAGTAGTTTGGTCCAGATCAGGACAACAGTGGTTGCTTCCCATAGACAGCTGTTGTAGTTACAGGTAAACTGGACCCAGGTAAGATGGCGGACTGTTATCCCACAGTCTATGAAGTAATGTCCCCTCTAGTGTTATATCTCTATGTGTTGCACCATCTCTGCCTCCCCACAGAACAGACATCCCTCCCCTGTGGTTGGATCAAGGTGTGCTACGTGTCTGTTCATCGCAATAACCCCTTGAATGGGCATCCACTGTAGATCAACAGTATGATTTTCTATGGGAGCTTTATCCAGGGTACGCCAGCAGGCTCTTAGAGATGAGTTAGGTCCCAAACTCCCTGAGCACCCAGATGGCTTCACCCCCCTGAGAGCAGCCTGGTGGTTGACCTTCACCGACACTGCATACAATGCTTTCTTCCCCACTAGGCTGTGCTCGCTCAACTGTGACGTATTCAGAGAAAGGATGGAGTCCTCCTCCTGCTGCAGAATCTCAACAGTTGCAGCAACAGCTACAGGGGGAAAGTTCCGGTCCCAGCCAGCCCTGCTGTAGCAGCTCCTGTATCGACTGTCTCCATGAGCTACGAAGCACAGCGCGAACACCATCCACAACCTGCTGAGCCAAACGACATGACCGTCACTTCGGTTTTCCAGCCCTGCGGTCCCACCAGGTAACGAAGCGTGGTAACTCCTGTCTCTGCCGGCCCAGCCCGCAAGCTGGCTGAGTGGAACAACCTAACTGGCATAGTAGTGGGTTATGGAGTAGAGATTCCTGCAGCAGCCAATCTTTCAGGTTAGAAATGTCCCTGGTGACAAAAAAAAGACACTCAGCCACACCTGCAAAAGTGATCTGTAAAAAGGGCTCAGTGTCTTTAACGCCACTTCCCCAAGTCTCAGTAGAAATAGCCACCTGTCATACCTGTCATACCCAAGGCCACCCACCCTCCTCAAAAGGGCCATGGCCACACCTGTCCAGGAGATATCAGGATGAAGCAACTGTCTCTGCTTGTAGCCGGAAAGAGCAAACCCTGCTTTGCAAGTCCATCAGACCTTGCCCTCCCTCCTGCACTGGGAGGTAAAGAACTGCTGCTTTAATCCAATGCTGGCTCGACAAAAAAAAATTCACCAGCCTCCTCTGTAGCTCCTGTAGGAGGCTTCTCAGAGACTCCAGCACACAAAACTTAAACCAGAGAACTGGTCATTTGCTACCAGAACTCTAACCCCGAAAGGACATTAGTGTCAAACATCGAATGAGAAGGGCTTCGTAAGCATCTAAGAAGAATTGCAAGATGCTCATTGCTTTACATTGGCTAGGTACATTCACTGCGTAGGATATTTATATATAGTTAGAATCTCATGCATGCTGCTTGGATTAATTTGGGGAGCATCCTCAAAAGCAGAGCCTTTTCCGCCAAATACAAGTGTATAACTATTTGTTGCAATAAATGGTCCAAGCTCCTTTGATGTAAGTGTCTCTATCTGAAATGGATCATCGCGTTAGCTCAGGCGGACACTTAAGTTGTGCATGCTATCAGCTGATCAGTATCAGCTAACTCTCAATCACCAATCATATTCAAAGAAGTCAAAGAGGTGGTCTTTATAATCTGACAGCTCACACTGTCACTGTCATTCATGCCACTGCTGCTGAGAGAGACAGAGAGAGAGAGAGAGAGAGAGAGAGAGAGAGAGAGAGAGAGAGAGAGAGAGAGAGAGAGAGAGAGAGAGAGAGAGAGAGAGATCCAGTGTTGCTGCTTTTCACCTCTCCTCTCTCCCTGTGTGAGTCATATTGATAAAAGTTGTTCTTTCTCTCTGGGAATAAATGGTTCACAGAAACTGTCAAAACTATTCTTTCTATCATCTAATTTACATTTCTGTCTGAGTTCTGAATGTGTGATACTGAATCTAATTTCCATCATGTCTAGCCATACTGTGTGGAGAATTCTTTATTTGCTTTTAGGTATACTGATGATTATTCTTTACTCAGCTGGTAGAAATTGTCAGTCACTTTCACTCACAGAGCATCAGTCACCATGGTGAATAATCTCCTTTGGGCTTGAGCCAGGAAAGCTTTCACACCTGTATCCATTTACATTTTACATCTTAGAACTGAAGGGAAAACAAATCTCTACTCATTTAAAATTATGATATGAGATATGAGTGTTAAGGGTTGAATATGGGACAATGGGAGACTGTAATTTTGCTGTCTGGTAATCAGAGGGTTATTATAGTCTGTTGGTAAATTCAAACCTGTACGGTAAGGTCAGTTAAAGTAGACAATTTAAATTTAAATGCTATAACTCAGACTGATTTTCATGTTATCACAAACAAATGTTTGTGTCCAAGATCAGACTGCTGTTATGAGGAGTGAATCTATTGTTTTCTCATCCTCACTACATGCTCAGCTCTGCCTGGTAAATATCGGTAAAGAGAAACATGAGGTTCTCTTCTTTGCTTAGGGAGGAAATGTTGAATGTTGAATGAGTCAAAAAGGCCAATTACACCTGAACAGTTCCTGTGTAAACTGATTTGACTCGGAAAGGAAATAGATGAATTGTTTTGACAGAATTAAATTTGAACTTTTCTTCCCTTCATAACCTGAATGAACCAACGTTATAGAGCAAACTGGAGCTGTGTGGGGAAAACCAACTACTGCCTGTCTCTTCCCCTTCTTTTACCTCCCTCCTCTCTCAACATTTATTTCTCTTCATCTCACTCTCTTATTCTCTTTCCTCAGTCTACTTTCTCTCTTCCTGGATCTACTCTTTTGGCTTACTTTTCATTTTCTTTAATCTGTCTTTATCTCACTCTCTTTTCCTCTACCCATCATCTCTGTCTACCTCTCCTCTTGTTTCCTCTTATCAGGTCTAAACCACATTTCCACCACAATACTTATTCATGAAGACCATTTTGCCTCTAGATGCCAAGCTTTCATCTAAGAAAAACACTTGTTCAAAATCTATTTCCACTTCTACCTGTTCATTTTTTTCTCATTCAATTCATTCAGTTCTTTTCTCCCTTCCAACTTACTGTTTTCTGCTCTGGGCGATAAGGAAAATAGATTCAGCTCATTTCAGCAGGTTGGAGAGAGAACAGAGTTTCTGTGACTAACATTGTGGAGAACCCGATTAGTATCTGAATAATTAAATGACTGGTGCATTGTGTTGTTGGTTTGTGTTTCTGTTATCACAACAGAAATATGGAGAGTGACTGATTCCCATTCAGGTGACAGAATGCTGAGCTAAAGATTTATCTATCATGAGACTCTACTGTTGTTTCTTACAGTAGTTTAGTGTCTTTGCAGTCCACAGTTTGTACATGTCTGCTGCTTGGATCCTCCTGGGAGACATTAAGAGTCCTGTCACCCACACAACTAGACAGTAGACTTGTGTTGTCTGGCAGATCCACAGAGACGAGAGCAGCAGCACCGAGACCACACACACCTCTCTCTTTCTCACATCTTCCCTCTTGAGAAAGACGCCATCCTCACCTCAGAGCTTGTCTTTTTCTTCATTTTCCTCCTGTCTTCTCACCACCATCACCTCATCTCATTTTCATTTCTTCCCCTGTAGTCTCTTTTTCTCTCTTTGTCTTCTTTTTCCCTATGCTGTCTTTCGCCCTCTCTGTCTCGATCTCTCTCACAAAGCCCATTTGTTGCACTCACTCACAGTAGCGGCTGCAGATAATTGTGGCTGGGGGAGCTAAGGGGGAGCTTAATTATTAACAGCAGGTGCTAACTTTTTTCTAAATAATATTAATAATAATAATAATAATAATGATAATAATAACAATAACAATACAATAGGCTAGGGTATGAATTAGTCTATACTGCTACACAAGGAGGGTCCACTGTTTGTCCACTGGGAGTCAAATCCCCAACCCAACATTATATGCATGCGCGTGCTTCAGTGAGCTGAAGACTGACTGTGTATTTAGGCCTATGCCTATTAGACTGTATATGATATAACACCGAGTCCAGTTAGACACAAGGCTATGCAGCTATGCACACAATATTAGACAGCAAATCAAGTGTATAGTCAGACGTTACACAAAATATTTTAAAATGTGCTATATCAGACAAATGAATCACTGTATTTAGTCAAGTAAACAAACAGTGCCACATAAATAGGCACATCCATTCATCGTATGTGCTATAGTAAAAAGCAATAGAACGTTAGTTATGTTACCATAACTCCAGATTCTGTGAGTATAGGCGTAGCCCTCTAAGAGCTGTTGCTATAGGGTTTATCGGTTTATCCCTCTCGTGCATGTGCAGTCTGAAGATTTTCTTTCCCGCCATTTACGCTACAGTGGCTACACTCAGGTCCTCAACTATAGAATATACAGCGTCGGGACCTGAGCTCTGCTCCCAAAAGCCAGTAATTTCTTCGGCCAATGTCAATGGAGCAGGGGGCCTAAGTCTTAGAGGGCTACGCCTATACTCATAGAATCTGGAGTTATGGTAACATAACTAACGTTCTATTTCGTATAGGCTTCGCCCTCTAAGAGCTGTCGCTACTGGGTTAAGGGCGAAGCTGAGGTCTCAGTCTGGGACAGCCTCTCAAGGAGATTTTGGGCATCAGATTTGGGCATCAGATTTGGGCATCTGTTTGGGTCTTTTTCATGATCAGTGTTTAGTACTGGAACACAAGACCTGTGAGTGAGAGACCTGTTATGCTTAATGTACTGGGGCACGATTGACACCAGACCTGAGTTGGTCGGCGCTACGTCACTCACGTGTAACACTTAGAGTGTAGCGTTTGTCCGTGTCCCCCACTTATCTGGTGTGTGGGAGTGGAGCAGACCATGTCTGGTTGACCTGTTGCACGGTGTTGACAGTCAATTCAGACTAATGGTACGGCATGTTGTCATCATGTTAGTGTCATGGCAGAGAGTGAAGTAACCAAGCTTTGCCCCCTAAGCCAATAGAGCCCTATTAGAGGGCGAAGCCTGTGTGAAGTAGAACAATAGTTCCACATGGTAACTCTAGTTCTATAATCACAGGTGTAGCCCTCTAACGACTCACCCTGCCGCTCCACAAGTCGCTGAAGATTTAGTAGATGCTCGCCATTTATAGGGCGAGGCCTCATAGGGTTGAATAGGCTCATCCTGATTGGCTGAGCACATGCATGTAAATATCAGTGCGCTGAGGCGACTAGATGAGAGATAGAGGGCCCCGCCTGTGATCATAGAATTACAGTTACAATGCGTAACTATCGTTCCAGTTCCTCTTAACCATACAGACCCTTGGAGGACTTGACTGCATGTCTGGAAGATTCCTCCTCCTCTGCTGGTTAACAATCTCTACCTTCCTTCTCTACAATACTTTTCTCTAAATGATATTTTGCTATAACAAAATCACATTATTCAAATGTATTCATAAATATTTATGGTGAGGAGGGAGGGAGAGGGAAGTGTGAGGGAGGCCAATGGAAGTTTTCTACTCCCACCTCTATTTATTACAGTACGTCTGAAGAGAAACTATTTGCTGAAAATGAGAGGATGAGAGAGAGAGAGAGAGAGAGAGAGAGAGAGAGGGAAAGAGAGAGAGAAAGAGAACAAATGCTCTGTTTGTTAAGCCTATATAAGCCCTTTTAAAGCTCCCATCACAAACTATGTGTGTGCACATGGAGGCAGAAAGCTGCTGGAGGCAGGTAGCAAACAATGTTAAGACTTCACATTTCATGCTAGACAGCTGTACAGTCTGACACTGTAGCTTCATGCTGAGTGAGGAGCTTTGATCTGCCTCTCTGCCAGATCACAAGACTTGGCTGGTCTCATTAATATCAGAATGTATAATTATTAATTATATTTTGACAGTAGAAACATGTTCTTGCCCACAGTGTTATTCTGTGCTTTCAGTTCATCAATTTCTCCTACTCAGTTGAACTGCCTTCCAGTACAACATCCAGCAACAACATAATGCAACATAATTTCTACAGTGAACTGAATCTCCAGAAACCAAACTTTGTGTTTGCCAGAATTGTTACTACCAGCTACCTCCAAGATAGGAATTTTAACAGGTTTAAATTGCTGTTAAGTGTGCCAACATGATGATGCTGAATGCCAAGGCTGCTAACTGCAGTATGGAGAAATGTTCTATAAATGTAACATCTTCTCTTACAGTGGCCAAATGGAAGTCCATCAAGAAATAATGCGGAGTCGATGAATTGGTCCTGTCCTACAGTAATGTTGATGTTTTTCAGCAGGAGTCCAGTCCCTCTCTCTTTTCTTCCTGACTTTGTTCACCACCTTTTGTCCTTTCCTCGTTCTCTTTTCTCCATGTCTCTTATTTCTCCCTCGCCCCCCGCTCTAACCAATCAGTTATAAGGCATCTCTCTCTCTCTCTCTCTCTCTCTCTCTCTCTCTCTCTCTCTCTCTCTCTCTCTCTCTCTCTCTCTCTCTCTCTCTCTCTCTCTCTCTCTCTCTCTCTCTCTCTCTCTCTCTCTCTCTCTCTCTCTCTCTCTCTCTCTCTCTCTCTCTCTCTCTCTGCTGTTCTCCACTTCTATCAATCCTTAATGTCCATCATCAATTATCTCTAAACTCTTTCTCTTTCCTCCTGCCTCTCACTCTGCTCCTTCTCTCTCCATACATCTCTTCCCATTTTCTATCTACTGATTGCTAACCAAGCCCCCACCTGCCTCTCTCCAACCTCCCCAGTCTCTCTTGTCTGTCTTCCTCTGCAGCTCATCTGTCTCTGGCTCTGCCAACCAGACACTGACCAGCTAACAGAGTCTGGATCAAGTCAGAGGGCAACGCTTCCCACATGACTTTAATGTAACAGCCCAGTGTGGGTGTGACAGTAAAGGGAAGTAAATGACACTATCTTTTGTTAGAATGAGAACAGGTTTTATAACTGCATTGCCTTAGATGTAGCAGGAGACTCTTAGGCTCTTAAAACAGACATTATTCATAATGTGTCAAATCTCACACTGTGATTTGAAGAGTTTCCAGCATTAAGACCAAGGCACTTCAGGATTGTGCAGAACAACTTCACTGAATCAGCAATTAAAGTGAGCAGCCGTCGGTTATATACAGTCAGAGTGGATTGAATAATGATAATAATCATGTTAGGGAGAAACTGTTCTATTGCATCAAATCCTAATTAATCTCCCTATGCAGATTTCTAGTCACAGCTGTCACCATGTTAATGAGTGGAGTGGGTGTGTGTGGCTGTGATCTAAGTGGATCACTGTTGACGTCCTATTCCCAGTTTCCACAATCCAAACACACACAGAGTATCTACTGCTCATTGGCACTGGCTATTTCCCCATTTTTCTTGATGTTGAAACGCAGTATGAAATTACTCAGAGTGGAGCCACTGAATCAGTCCATTTGCCAGAATTACCTCCTGAAAGGCTTGGAGAGGGAAATGCTGTACTTACTGAGATGACTACACTTATGTATGAAAACACACTAGTTGGTGCACCGATGGAGAGAGATGTATGTACTTCTGAAGAAATACATCTCTGCTGCTGTATGTATTCTCAGAGGGGAAGAAGAAACCAAAACAGAATGAAACAAAGTCACAAGAGGCAGAAACCTGCAGGAGGTTTGGCTGTTTTGTTCCATTTCAACATTATATTCATAAGCCTGCTGTCAGACAATAATGACAGTGAGGATTTTGGTTCCTCCAGGCTGAGGATCTGAGGCAAGGTGTCATGTTTCCTGGTCACCTGTATGCACTTTTAAGACAGACTATAGAAACAGATATTCACTCACTTGTGATGAGGCTGAAAGCTTCTTTCCCAAATCGTTCATTTCTCTCTATTCCCCACTTATGCTTTTAAACACCCACCACCAGACTTCTGTTCAAATCTCAGAGGCGATGCAACTGGGAAGATCAATATTCCTCTAACAGCTTACTGCTTTGTGTGTGATCCACTTCTAGGCATGATGCCAGAGGGATATCAGAGCAATAGCAAAATGGAAGACAGTGATCACAGCACAGTTATCTTTAAGACCACTGCAAAGTGGAGGATAAAACACGTCACCTGTACATCTGTCCCAGCTTCTTCTCTCTCTCTCAGGTCCAGAGAGCTGCAACACATCTACCAGTTTAACCAGCCTCTCACCTGTGGGACTGAGTCAAATCCACAGTGCCAGGCTGTCCACAGTGACAGATTATTGCTCTTCCCTCCCTGGCTGTTCCCATCCTGGCCTCTCATGTTGTGACAGGCTGCTCCTTGTCCTTGGCCATGGCTAGAGGCTGTTAATGCCAGTTGGTCGGTTGAATGGTGGGACTCCCTTCTGCCAGCGAGCTTAGTCACATCTGGCAAGTAGTAGGGTGTGTGTGTGTGTGTGTGTGTGTGTGTGTGTGTGTTGCTGTGTAGGTGTCTAACCTTGCTCTTAACCTCTTTCTGGGTCACATCCATTCCTGACAGCCATCATGACCCTTATCATCAAAACAACTGACCCTGATACCATACAACCTGTTGTACGTAGCCTGCTGTGTGGTATGTCTTTAGGCCTGCCACAGTGACTAGTCAGTTGTTTGCTCTCACTGCAGTGACACAGCTGCCATCACACTGAGGAGAAAACAGCACACAAAAAGAGAGAGCCAACAAAAAGAAACACACCTTTTTCTTTCACGCTAAAGAGAGCATCATGATGTAGAGACATAATGAAGAAGAGAGCTGAGAATTTTATTTCAACTCTGACAAGAAATAAACTTAATGTGACACTTGTGAAAGCACAAGTCCCCTACAGAATATGAAATACTGCAGAAATAGCTGAGGTTTATGAATCTGCAGCCGTCTGTGTAGTGACAGTATATTTAAATCAAAATCCTTTATGGTTTAACATTTCACTCCTTGTTGCTAAAGCAATTACATGTAAAGCCCTGAGGCTACTGGGAGCTGTACTGATCCAGGAACAGCAGGGTATTCTGTCAGTGTGTGTGTTTGCATTTCACATTAAAGAACCATACCAGTGTTTTTGCATGTTTTAGCCCATTTACTACACTGTACATGTACTAATGTACTACATTACCATTTTCTAAAGCATATGATAAAGAATACTACTTAGATTTTTTAATGTTTACTTGATTTCCCAATTTTTTTCAATTCAAATGTTCAGTGGATAAACTTAAAATGCTCTGCTGCTCTGACTAACATGGGTGTTAGAAGTCAGGGACGTGTGAATTTAGTTTGTAAAACAATCTTTTCTTCTGGGACTATTTTCTGGTAGAGATGTACATTCTGTTGTGCGGGTGTCTCTGCAATGAGTTCATCAGAGAGGAATGATGCATTCATGTGCTATTGGATAAATCGGAAACATTTATTTCCTACTTGGTAGTTAGCTAGACTAACCATCATAACTTTTTCAAAGCAAGAAGCCAAATCCACATCATCATTTTTGTTTATAACGTCTATCATTCCTACATTCTCACTCTGCCAGAGACTACAGTCTGGACCTGAACATCCAGGTTCCTCAGCAGCATGAGAGACAAAAGTTTCATCCATGACATGCTGTTAGCAATGCACAAAAACACAAGCAGGACTACCAGATTTGAATGACGGTGTCAGTGGATTATCTGTTCGGATGTGTTCAGGTCACCACCATGTGACCATTTGCCTGATCTAAATACGGTGATAGATAGATAGATAGATAAACAGATAGATAGATTAACAGAGAGCTGTTTTTTCCCACGGCGCAGCCGAGGGCATCACAAGGCAGATTCAGTCAGTCAGTCAGTCAGTCAGTCAGTCAGTCAGTCAGTCAGTCAGGTAACACTTAGTGAGATGATGCGCTTCGTCAGATGGCCTCTAGAGGGCGTTTTTGACTGTGAGATGCAGTGTTTCCCATACAGAGGCACAAAATCAAAAGTTGGTCAGTGTTTAGAAATGGATCTAAATCGATCTCTAATGCGCTTGATGTCGCATCACGTCATGTCTGTAATTTGGAGATGTACAGACAGCAGACCAGCAGCATTGAACTCAATCCACAGAGTCTCCCAGTGTGAAAAGAAAAGTGAAACTTAACATTCCACAGTTAGTAACGGTAGACAGTAACTCGTCTTCGCTGCTCTACAGACTTTAATGGTAGGTGTCTTTAATGTTACCTTGTGGTAATTTAGTAACGTTAGTGAAATTAGGTAACTTAACCGTGTCGCGATATTTTAGAAGATACTAGAACTCAGGGTCAACGAAAGTGGTTATTTGTAATTGATAAAAGAATGAGTGCATAATCAAAACTAGCCTAGATCCAGCCCCACAGAATCACCTGAATCAAATATAAAAGTGGGGCTGAATGCACTATTTCAAGGATCAAGGTTAAGTGAACTCTTAAGTTTTAAATAACGAATTTCACATTATCTATTGTAAAGTGACAGCTCTTCATGCCTTACCAATGGCTTATACAAGTCCATGTGAAACATTACTTAAAGGTTCCCTGGATTCCCATGCATCCAGTTGATTTTCCCACTAATGGCTTACTACAGTCAATAAGACATGCGTTCATGCTTGTTAACTCTTAATTGATCCATTTCACCTTATCTATTGTAAAGTGACAACCGTTCTTGCCGAGCCTTCAGAGAGGCACAACTGGCATGTCCCCCAGCCATTTTTCAATGGTGTGGAAATCACGCACACACTGGCCAAAACCGGTAGACCAGCACATCCTTGTGTTTTTCCGTTATCAAGAATATTCATTGTTTAAATGTGATGTATCCTAGTGTCATATGCCCAAGTATAGGATTGGGAAATGGCTATTCTGGTCTTTCAAACTTCTGTGAATTTCTAAAAAGATACTCAGCTGTGACATCAGGGGAACATAAAGGCTATTCAAGTCCAGTTTCCCATAGCTTCAAGAAAGCAAAGTATGCACATTTCATCAAATCATGGTGTGGACTAGACAAATTTATATTCCTCTTTTTTAAATATGGCAAATGGATGGACTACTAACTTTAAAATGTGTTAGTCAAAGTTTTACAACAATCAGAAGTTGACACATCATTCTAAGGTGGAGAAATCAAGGAACTGCAGAACTACCGAACACATCAAGGCCTGCTAGGATGAAAGAAAAAGAGGAGGGGTCAAAGGAGGAGATGTGAAGATGTGAAAGGCAGAATATGATCAAGTGCAGGTAAAGGATGATGGGATTGGACTAAAAGAAAAGCAGAAAAAATATCAAGGATTGCCTACTATTTCTTACCACCACTGCCTGTGGCTATTTCAGACAGTAGACTACTGGAATTATTCCAATATCTTGTTTTGTCGAATTTCAGCACTGCCTACATTTTTTTGCTCGTTGACACTGGAAATTTCAGACAATCACTGCTGGAAGAGTTTTGGTATTATCGCTGGATTAAATATTTTATAGCTGAATAGTATCATGGGCTCTGCCAGCACCAGGGCATCATTTGTTAAAATAAAAAAATAAAAAATAAAAAACTGCTGGACTGTTTTACAGTTTCACATTGTTCAGTTAAACAAAAAGCTACGATTACAGTTTCCAGAATTATTAGTTTGTTTAGGATAATCTCTATTTGACAATATTAGAGTGACACAGTGTTCACAGTCCCAGACTCTAATCCACCGATAGGAGAGCAAATACATAGACAGACAAATAGTCTGTGGTACCAAGAGTTACTATATCACACACCTCACACCCCTACAAGGACTCCAAATAATATCAGTACAATGTGAATTTAGAGCACACACACACACACACACTGCAAATCTCAGTTCCATTCTACTGAATTGCAGGTACATTGCAGGTGATGTGTGATGTGTTTCTTTGGTGAATTACCATATATATAACTTATCAAGCATTATTTAAAGAGTCTGTAGCCAGAAGAGAAAATAAAGAGAGAGAGAGATATGGCCATAGAGTCCCATCATTCAGCTGGTCCTGAGACTGACAAATACTACTGTTCTGCCTCAGGAGCAGTCAGCAAAAAACAAATTAGAGTAAACAAAATTATCACTCAACAAAAACAAAACTACATCACCCACTGGAACACACAAACACAAACACAAAGAAAAATGCAGTGCTATCAGGCCCTAAAAAGACAGGAAGCAGTATGCCAGAATACTTGACCACAGTGATTGATATCGAACACCATTGACAAAGTACAGATAAACGTGGCTACCTCAAGAAGAGACACTGTCAACAACATAATGAAAATGCAGCAGAGAACACACCCTCCATGTTCCTCTGCAGTCTAAATGTGGTCAAACAGTCTTTGTGATAATTTCAGAAGTGTGTCAGCGTCAATGTCAGGGAGGAAGGAAAGTGGTGGGAAGGGAAGAGAGCAGAATGAGAAACAGGATTGAAAACAGATGAGAAAAGCGTCCTTGCTCCGTCTGCTCAACATGATCTTCCTGGTCCAATCAAGTTGTAATCCTTCTTCCGACCTACAGGTCTGCTCTCTCTATCACAGCCTTTCTCTGTACTCTATCTCTTTTCTCTCTCTAACTAGTATGTACCAACTCCTGTCCTCTACCCAGTTCTGTTGTCCTATTAAACCTTCAGATTTAACAGCCACTGACAGTGAACAGTCCTCCATTCTCTTCTCTGGCTCCCATTATTGGTCTGGTTCAACTCTCAAGCATGTAGCATCTAATACCAAATTGAGTGATGGTGGCAGGAAAATTACTGTCTTGAACCGTTAATAATCAGTTAGAATACCTAATTAAATCAAGATTTTCAGGGTTCTGAGGTTCAACTCCATTGGCTGACAGGGATCAAGAGCTGGTTCTAACCCCCAATAAACATTGTAGAAAGTGCACTGTTACAGCTTAACTACACCAGTTGCGTTTCTGTTCCATCTGTTCATGACGGAAGGGTTGGAGCATATACGCAGCTATTTACTTCAATGCAGCTTGCTGCACTGCATGGCTGCAGCATGCAGCACATTGACGGAGATACACACCCGTCTGTTCCGTATTTTAGCCATATAAATGCATATAAATGCCAAGATTTTGCTTACTGTCATTTATCACCATGTCAGTTAACCAAAGAGAGGATACATGAACCAATGTTGCTTAAATAAATGTTGGAGTTCAGGTTATCTATGGATAGCTGCCGAGAAGCGTTCTATTTGACGACAGTATGCCTACACTCTCAAAAAAGTGACATAAGTACTACTATATGGTACATTAATGTTCCTCACAGTACAACTTGAAGTGATTGTGGAACAATAAGCATAACTAGATAACTGTGTGCACTTATCCATAGATAAAATGTAGATAACTGCTACACAACGGGCAGACCGCAGACGGAACAAGAACGGAGCTGGTGTAGCAGGTTAAACTGCTGTGCTGCAACTGGGCCGCAACAAGTTAGGATATGCAAATGTTACATGAGTCAGTTTCCTCTGCTGGACTGTACTGTAGGCCAACCAGCAGCTTTCATACAGGGATAAGACTACCAACCGAGACTAACAACCAACTGAAGATGTTTGAATTGATTGACTTATGCAATCCATCCCATGACCTCCAGCATTAAAACCCTGACAAGTACTTGTCAAGAAACTAAGATAAAGAAAACACAATCCACCATAATGAGGATTCTCAATGAGGCCAAAGTCCTGATGAAAAATATTTTTGAAAAACCAACCATCCATGGTTCTGTAGAACATCTCTCTGGTAGAAAATACATTTACTGTTCAAGCTGAACCTCTTTCAACTAGCCTCATTACAATCTCTGTCTAAAACAGACCATTCATTTCTTGGTTAATGGTAAAGTGGTTTGATCAATGCACCGTATTGAACCTATTGACAGTCTGTACGGTTGTCTGGCCCTGACTGTTAAGTGGGTCTAAAAAGGTTGTTTTACCCTCTGTTTAACCCATGGTTTCTGGATTAGAAGGGCAGAGAGAGAGAGAGAGAGAGAGAGAGAGAGAGAGACAGAGAGAGAGAGGGGGAGAGAGAGAGAGAGAGAGAGAGAGAGACAGAGAGAGAGAGAGGGAGGGAGAGAGAGAGAGAGACCTGAGTATGTGGCAATTGAGGTTGTTCAGGGTTCATCAATACAAAAACTCTCAGAATAGGTTACTGAGGGAGGGGTTCAATATGTCCTACATCACATTTAGACAGTCACTGTTTAGTGATATATGTGTGTGTACACACATACATAAGAGCATATACAAAAACACTGTTGTACAACGATAGATAGCAATAAAACAGTACATACAGTCTGCATTATGCATGCAAAGAGTTGGTCAGCCTCTCAATGTAAAACAGCAATATTCAGACAGTGATATCTCTACCATTTCACAACCAATCTCAATGCCATTTTACAGGTGGACTTGTATGCCCTCTAGCTCATCAAAAACCAAGTTTGGTTCACAATTATGTTGAGTCGTTCAGATTTTCCTTTTTTAATTGTGCTAAAATAACTCGTACCCCGCTGGACCGGCTGTCCAAGGGCAAAAGAGGGGTTTCCCTTTCGCATCTCACAAATAAATTGACACCTGGCCACCACCTGCTGACCAAGTAAGCGGCAGGCCTGGTCAATAAATAAGAACCCACCAACCCCCACACTCGAGCCCTCATGGCCAATGGTGAGGGGGCTCCAAGAGAAAAAGCTAACCTGCCACAGGTAACAGGCAGCAGGGTGGCTTCATGTCAGCGAGCCCTCACTCACAACACTCTCGCAGCTGTGGAGTATAGAGAGCAGGCAGTGGTGTGACAGAATGGATCAGCTCTTATTTGGGGATAGTACTCAACTGGGCCAGCCGTTCGACAATGGCACCGGGGTTTTCCCAATAATTCTTGAACAAGCTGGGGCCTTGCTTACATCTACTGGCCTTGAATGCAGCAGGGGTCCTCTGTGAGAGCTGGTGAAAGGGCTGGTGACAAACCACCCAATTGGATGCGCCGCTCGCCATTGGGGGCGGGCCAGGCGAATACTGAATGACAAACAACGGTCTCGTATCCGCACAATCCTGCCTATCCTCAACGACATCCGCGTAACACCTCAGCCATAAAGCGTGCGCCTCAGCCATGTTGTCGTCTTCAGGCACTGAAGAAAAGTGGATGAGGAGTGAGGTTGCTCTGACCCTTTGTATGGGGAGCCCCCATACAGTTGAATAGGCTCACCCTCATTAACTGAGCTTGTGCATACAGGTTTTCAGTGCGCTGAGGCAACTCGATGAGTGGCTAGGCCAACAGAGCCCCGTTAGACTGCGGAGTCTGTGTGAAATAGAAAATCAATTCCAACCTAATGTTGGGAACAGCATGGTGGAAAATGGGCTTCAAATTGGTCTACAGCTCCTCTTGTATGAGCACATGCAGAAAAAGCAGCCTGTAAGTAAATCTAATTAGCTATTGATACCTAGAAGAGCTGCATCACTGGGCCTCACAGCAAACCAATGAAGCAGTGGGGAGGAGACACAAGGCAAGATGGCTACAAACACACCGGAGGCAATGCACAGTACAAACAACACACATAACAGGGAAAAACTACAAGTCCATAACACCTTCGTTTTTGTCAGTTGGCTTTTTCTGTCTAATTGAAGTTTCATCCACTAGTTTCAAAATGTTAGTGTTGGTGTTGTGGGTGTTATCTTGTGTGGGCAGTCAGTGCTGTCTCTCTCTTGGCCTCCTGCCTGCTGTGTCTCTCTTAACCTCTTTCTGGGTCACATCCACGCTCCTGAAGCCTCTCCTGACCCTGTGGCCAACACAGCCATCATGACCTTATCATCACAGAAACAGATCCTGTCCACATCTAAGCTGTGGCACCCAGCACCTGCGGTATGAGTGAGTATTTGTGTGTGTATTTCTATGTTATCTATTGTGGATGTGTGGAACGGTGGCTCAGTGGTTAGCAGTGTTGCCTCACGGTTTGATGAAACCCTACAAAATGTTGGGTGTAGCCCGTTCTCTTCAATTCTAAGGGACTAACACCAGAACGTGATGCTTACGGTTAATGTTTTAGATCGTTGGAAAAAAAAAATCCTATTAAACTCCATTGTAGCAGCGCTACAAATATCTGGACATGACGTCACATTGTCTACGTTTTGGCAGTTATCCACAGGAATAAGAAAAATACACCACCGAACAACAAAATGAACCCAGGAATGCAAAGTGTATTGCCAATAGGTGCTTTTAACACAGTTAAAGTGTTTTAGGGTAGATTTTTCCTGTAAGACACCAATTGATAAGAAATACAACTACAATTACTGCAACTTTTCACTATAACTGTGAGAATCCATGTAAACACCTACATCTTACAACTCAGCCATGTGAAACCCAGTCATCTACATCATGGATCATCACTATGAAGGCCAACCATTCACCTCAGCTGTACTCTTTCCTCATATTCGCTGCGTTTCATTAGTCATTTAATATGTCTTCCTTCACTTCCCCTCTGCACCTAATAGCCTATGTAGCACCTTACATCACACAAGTGGCCTCTTGCAGAGCTGGGGACGGGGTCTGAGGGGCAGTGGGGGGTTTAAAACGGAACACACTTGCCCTTAAGCAGACTAGGCTACTACCTACAACTACCGGATCAGCCATTTCTTCAGCCGTGCATTGTAGTTACTTCATCTCACCTACTGATTGATTTCAATGACAACACAGCATTTTCAGAGAGAGAGAGGAAGCACATTATGTTCATTTTTTTCAGACTGATGTGGAAAACTAAAATTACTTGTTTGACAGTGAATAAAATAAAATTATACTACTGTAAATCCTTGACTGCATTTTATATATTGTATTACCTAGCAGATTCAAGTTCAAACAAGCTTACATTAGGACCATGCTATACTGCTTGGAAATTTGTCAAACAGGAAAAAAATAAGGAGCTAAAAATATAATCTGAGCTTCGACTTGAACAAAAAACATAAACCCTTAACAGTCTAAGGATAAGGACAGTCTGTCTAATATGTACTGCTATGCATGCACATTTTATTTAAAATGCTTGGAGGTAACTAAAAAAGGCCCCACACCACATTGTTTTCACTCTGCAAAGCAATTGTTAACAATCCAATGTTTTGAAAAATCAATATTCAGTATACACACCAACAGCCTTCTCATAAATCATAGTGATTATGCCTATCAATGCCTGAATATTCAATCTATTCCACTCCAGAGAGAAATTAATCCTTCATCACATTAAAACAAAACAAGGCTGTGGAGCAAATCTCACAGTTTGACTTTTTTGCTTCAACAACACTAAGTAAATTAGCACCTTTTTTCAGTTTAACAGTGGAGCAGAATTTCAACAGTTATCTGTAAGAAATATTACTGACAAAATTACTGACAGTTTCTATTTGGAGCAAATTGGTGTTAAAAGTCAATGTCTCCATTTAGACTGGAGTTAGTATTATCATGTCTCTGTCTTTTATGTGCTACTTATGACAACAGCCATGAATATGGATCATCTTTGTGTCACAAGGAATTACAGATATTCAGTTGATGCCAAAAGGAGCCTTTACATTGTCAGAGTGATAAATTGACTGTAATTGTTGAATGAACACTAGGAGAACCAAGATCCAGTACTTAGCCTCCACCAGCCTCCTCCTCCTTCTCCATCAGTGATGTAGAGAAGCAACAAGCCAAGGCCACACTGTCACACCTGCTGACACGATAACAGCCAAGAAATATAGTGTGCTGAAGAAATATTTCAGTGTGATATGGACATAATTTCCATGAACAGCTACAGTATATCTGCCTTGTCTCAGAAGAGTCAGTCTTTTCTACAGCAGTCTGCCAAAGTGGCCCAACCCGCTCCACCACACAGCCTGATCCACTACGGTGCTTTCTCCTGCAGACAGAGAGAAAACTATTCCAGCTGATAGGTGACAGCAAGGAGGGAGCTGTTCAACCTGCTGGATTGTGACAGAGAACTGAACTGACCCTCGTCTTTCTAACACAATACTTCCATTCTGCTGGAGGAAAAGCTCTTTTCTTCAAACGGAACGACTGGATGTTTCCATCAGGACAGAAACGCACAATTTATTTCCCAATCTGCTTGTTGCCCCTCTCTCTCTCTCTCTCTCTCTCTCTCGCTCTCTCTCAATGTCTTCCACTGGTGATAAACTGTACCTATGTGGATTTAAACTAATTTATATATTCAGACAAAACTTGAGACACTGACCACTAAAACTGCAGCTAAACCACAACCACAACTTCTTTACCAAACTAATTGATGATCTCTCTGGATTTGTGTGGGAAGGTGCAATTATTTAATTTTTCTAGCAGACAAGAAACAATAAACAATATTCCCTTTGTGTTGGAAGCCAGTTTGGACAGGTTGGAGAAAACACACACTTGGCTTTTTTTATTAATTGACTTCAGTTTCATTCTATTCATGTTTACACACTGTCAGCATATTGGTCTTTATTTTTAAAAATGAAAGGCAAAATAATGAGGCCAGCTCATTACTCTATAGCCTAATGCTAAGAAATATCACTATACTCCATAATATCTACATGTTGTAAATGTTACTCTCGATCTCTGTTTTCATTTACTCTTCTTCTTCTAATTTTCTCTATTCTTACTCTTCTTCTGTCCTTTACATTAATCATTCATCTGTTCCTCTCGTCCTTCTAAACAACACAGAGTAAACCCTCTCTGTTTCCCCTCAACCTCCATCTTCCTAAACCAGCATGTCGATTTGAATTTCTTTGTTGTTAAAACAGCAAACAGAGTGCTGCTGATATCTGGAGTGTTTGCTGGAGAGCCATTCTTGGCAAACCACAGAGGTGAAATTGTGGTGTGTGCCTGCATGCCTGCGTGCGTGCGTGCGTGCGTGCGTGCGTGCGTGCGTGCGTGCGTGCGTGCGTGCGTGCGTGCGTGCGTGCGTGCGTGCGTGCGTGCCTGCGTGCGTGCGTGTGTGTGCTGTTGAGGTCAAGAAGTTATCTGACCACTTCTAGTGAAGGGCTGGTGGCAAAGTAAATAAATTCTCCTTCATTCTCTCTCTGTGTTGCCACATCTCGTCCTCGTCAAACCAAACTGAACAAATCTGCAGTGCTGCCTGACAATCTCACTCTCTGCTATCAAAGTGCACAGAGAGTGTTTTTACTGAAGACTGAAGGCACACACACACACACACACACACACATCCACACATACACACACAGCTTATACCATCTCCCCATTCATGCAATTCTGAGGCTTTATTGCCACCTGTCATGCTTCACAGTTATACTATCTGACAAAAAAGTGTATCATGTGCATACAGAGTTAATATGCAAAAAAAACTACAAAAAAAACCAACAACATTATCTAACATCATTATTCTACTCTGTTGTCTGTTGTCCCTCATTAATGATTTAACATGCAGGACATTAACTTCTCATGTGAACAGACCAAATACTTCAGCTCTTCCTCATATGAACAGACCAAATGCTTCAGGTCTTCCTCATATGAACAGACCAAATGCTTCAGGTCTTCCTCATATGGAGATGCTGGTCTACAGCGGTGCTCCTGCTCCTGTCTCCCTTCCAGCCTCTCTCCCTCCACTGCTCTGTGAGATGTGACTGGACTCCCCAGTCCAGCTCATTCTTCTTCCTTTACAGGTTTACAGCTACAGAGCAGCCGCCAGAGCTTTTTAATGGCTCTTATCTGCCTTAAACCCTGCAGCAGGACTCAAACCCCATCTCTCACATCTGATCTTTCCACAGACACTCAAGAAATGAATGTAATGTGTCTCAGTGCTGAGAAGAATAACCTTCTCTACAGCTGGAGGGGTTGAAATTTAACAGGAAAAAAATCTTCAATCTGAGAATCTGACCATACTGTAATCCTTTAAGCGATGACAGTGTGACAAATATTATATAAATGCTGATAATGGTTGAAATGGATGGGTTTGCATTTGAAATCTCATCTCCAATAAAAATGGGAAATATGTCAGAGGGTGAATGAGGTTTCGCACAGAGAAACAGTTTAGTCCCACATGCCTGAGAGCAGCAAGTACTGCATGGGACATGATGTCACCCAGTGGGAGATTCTTCAATATTGATATTAATAATGGAGTATTTTAGGGGCTGCTGGCTGTGCAGGAGGCTGCATTAGACAAGGAAAGCATGCAATGCATCCATATTTCATGCAGTCCTGAAGATATAGCTGCTTCCCAGGGACAATAATAAAACAGTAATGGTCTGAATCTTAGACCAACACTTTACATCCTTAGTAAATGTCAGAACATTGATCCTCACATGGAACTAAATGTGACTCTACAGGAGCCTTTTGACCACAAATTTACCATTTAGTATTCAAGAGCAGCAGAGTTACAATTCATGAATTATCTAGTGCAGTAGAGGCATTAGATTAATCCCCAGTTCGCTCATGAATCACAAAAATACAAAGTACTTTCATTCATAGTATTCACTAGATGGGAATACTGCTCTATTATCAGGTTGTTGTTTCTGAGGTACTGGACCTGGAACGTCTTGGTCAAATATTTTTGCCCCTGTAATGTTGAATCAAACAATAACTGAAGCTGTATGAACTGATGCCCGTCTGTTTTATAAAGTAAACCATGACCACATGACTCAAAATCAGTGTTATTATTGATTGTAGGAATTTAAGTGTTTACATCGCCCAAGTCTTCATGATAGTATGAGGATAATTATATTAAGATCAAAGTATTGGTGTGCATGATAACGTGGAATCATTCTGTCTCTGTCTCTTCTCTCTCTGCTGTTGACTTGTTCTCTCCCCCTTTGAAGTATGATCCACTCTGTGTGTCTTATAACTCACCTAGCTATTGTATGAGGGATAACATGCATAATCATAATAATATACCCAGCCTTGGTTCAGAAAAGCCTCATTAAAATTTGAGGAGAACTTGATGTGAGCAGTTACAGGTAAACAGTCCACCAGCTCTTTGATTGATATGTGATTCACAGTGAGGAGGTTTCTATCTTCTGTCTCAGCTGGAAAGACTTCAGCAGTAAATCCACGTCCCCCGATGATAAATCCTTTCTGCAGATAAACCTCACTGATGAGTACAAACAAATCATCATATGCCACCAAGCACACATATGCAGGGGCAGATGTATGCACGCACATGCACACGCACACGCACACACACAAACAAAAACCCAGTCCCACCCATGAACACACACACTCTCCTCCACAAACTCCCTGCTGCATCTCCACCTACCTCTCCAAAATGTATTTACTGAGAGCCACTGTCAAAGTGGACAGGAACTAGACCAGATGAGATCAAAGGGGGACTGGAGTACATGATGATGTCACTGCTATTAATCAGTTCAGTGTAGCGTCCTACAACCCAGTGGATTGGATCTTTGTGACGGAGCGGCCTGGAGCTCCACAGCCAGTCCTGACATATCTTCCTCCAACACACACTCAAGGTGATTTATGGAAAAAGAGATTTGACACTCCACTTAATCTTCTGGGCTCTATGAGAGATGACTTAGATCTCAACACAGACTGTGGACCCAAGGGAGGAGTAGGGAGAGGAGGAGAGAGAAGAGGAGGAGAAGCAGGTTGATCAGGGGAGAAGAGGAAGAGAGGGAGGTAAAAGAGAAGGAGAGGAGAAGGAGGACAGCAGGGCTCATTAAAGAGGAAGCAGAGAAAGAGCTGGAAAATACAAGGTGACATGGAGGTTTGAAGAATTGTCTAAAGATGACTTAAAAAGTTTGATTTGACTTTCACATTCCATGTAATTGCCAAGCAGAGACTCATCTTGACTTGCACATATTTACATGGTGCTACAAAGGGACCAGCAATTAAAATCAAAGCTGGATGATTTCTCATCCAACTTTTTATTTTAAATACTTATTTGGAGTGCACTTCCTGTGGTGATGTAAGAGTCTTGAGGAGAAAGGGGAAAAGTGATCCTCACATCCCAGACTTCAGTATGAAGTCAAGAGCCATACAGCTCAAGCTCAGCAGTTGTCTTCTGAGACAGAGAAAACCCTGCACCCAGCTGGGATGACACCCATCCACAAGCTGCTGAAGAGGCACAGCTTCACTCTACTGTATAGTCTAATGGGATTATCAATTCAGCTGCTTTGAATAAGAATCATTATCTGAGTTTAGAGTAGATACTCCATGGAAGATGTATTTGCTTACAAGAGATACTTCAACAAAGGCAACAAAGGTTGAGTGTCAGACTGCTCTGACAGAGGTCAATGAAGGCAGAAGTCTTCAGAAGTCAAAAGTCTTCATCTCCCACAGCCAATGGGACTGAAGACTTTAACAATAATCACACACTACAAATGATACAAACATTCATGGAGCTGTTGCTTTGCTTTGCTTTGTTGAGGTGATCTCAAACTCTGGCAAAACTCGCCGCTGGCCTGCGTGTGCATGTGTTGTGCACCAACACGACAGTTTCACGAGATTGAGCTTCGCTCGCCGCTCCACCTAGACAAAGCTGACGAAATTCCGCCCACCGCCCTCCTCTCATTGAAAAATGTGAAGTTGCGTGCCGTTTATTTGTCCCATCAGAAGTCTGCTACAGGAGTGGAACACTGTGAAGTGTTTGACCACATTAGACTGTGAAAAAGCCACAGTGGCCAGACTGACATTAAAACATTTCAAACAGGATTCCTCTACATCAGCTGGTATGACCTGAACACAGCAGGTGAGAGGAGGAATGACAGGAATGGAGAGAGAGAGAGAGAGGAGAAAGCTGAGTGCTACAAGCATCTGACATTAACTCTGACTGCCCTTTACCTCTAGAGAGAATGGAGAGACTTTTCCTTCTGTAAAACAGAGCTGGGCTTGTTGTTGAGTTCATGTTTGATTATACTCTAATGTTAAATGGATATTAAACAGATGAATACTGTAGGTTTCTTATTGTTTATTACCTTTTAATTTTACAGCCTACTTCAGGGGAAAGGGGAACAATGGATTCAGTTGTCAAGGCCCTGAGAGAGCATGATCCAGCTAGTCATTATCCACTATCCGCTGAACTGAAGCGCGGTTAAGTGGTGCTTTCCAGTGCTGTCCATAGTGGATAAAATACTGGACATCTTGTCCGACCCCCCAGACATCGATATGGTTATTATCCGTCAGATCAAATGACACCGCAGCCACTCCTGTCACATAGCTGAACTCCCTTCAAACTGTCACCACTCTGCATCAGAGGACAGCAGGAGTCCAAGTGTCAGCTGCTTTAACACTCATATATTCCACAGTACTACAGTACACTGATATATTCCACAGTGCAACCGGAAATTATCAAAGAGTTTTCCCCCTCCTATTATACAGTTCAATCCAACATGATTACAGCACTTTTGATTTCCTTCAAATCCTGCTGATTGAATTCAAAGTCCCAATCAAACAGCTTGGAATGACACAATGAAAGAGTTTTCCTCCCTGTATGAGCTACAGAGAGAAGGAGATGGAAATCAAATCAAAGAGCCATCAGTTGGAAAGATGAGCAGACAGCAAACAGAGCATCACCAAGCTGTGTGTGTGTGTGTGTGTGTGTGTGTGTGTGTGTGTGTGTGTGTGTGTGTGTGTGTGTGTAGGTGCGCATGCGTGTGTGTGTGTCGTATGTATGTAGAGTCTTATTGTCTCTTCTCAAGTCCTAAATTCCCAGAAGGCAGTGCCCTCATCACGCCTCTGGCAGACAGGAACAAACACACACACACACACACACACACACACACACAACGTATATGCAGGTTGAAAGAGTCCCCTCTTACCTAGAAAAAGCATAAAACAAACAAAAAAACATATTTTAGAATATTGAGTGTCACTGTGAAAACACTGGAGGCAGTGTGTTGATTTCTTCATGTCAAACATGGAACAACTGACTGACATCATGGAACAGGTGACATGCGTAAAATGTGTCAGTAAGGGAAAGAGCATCAAGTCTCTATTTATAGGAGCTCAGCCATTTGGATAAATTAAGAAATGCTGCATATTTTTTTCCATCTTTTTGGTGTGTGTGGATAGTGATAAACACAAACTAAATTAATAAATATTGCCAGGAATGATTAAAAATGAACATCACTGTATCAGTGTTGCTTCCAAACAGCAACCTGCCAGCATTCAAATATCTATGATATTAAAATGCTATAACATTGGCAGAAAGAAATTCATCAACCTTTCCATTCCAGACCTTTCAACATTTACTGATTAATCATAATTTCACAGCAGCTTAGTCCAACAATAGTTCACTAGAAGCCTCATGTTCACTCAGCTATGAGAGCAGAGGAGGTTTCTCTCAATGGACTGAGCTGAGGCAACATGGATTTATAGTCACCAGTTTAGCATCACATGGACACAGGAGCACTGACTGGATCATTCCTCCAGAAGCTGTAAACCTATTTCTAAATGGATTCTGGTACAGACACTGTTACTCTAATTAAGATTATATGTAGCTACGTTGATCAGCTTGATATCAATAGTGCTGCTAAAAGTACAGTGGGATCTATTAGGAAGCAAAAGTATTTCAGGGGAAATTGTCCTCCAGATATAAAGCAGCATCCAACCAAACACTTTTAAAATGATTCTAAAACAATAAAATAAGAAACAGCAACAGCAAGGACACACAATTATCTCTTTATCTATATTTGGATTTCAAATGACTCTGGTTGGCACAAATCCTGCCAATCTGTCTCTCCCTCTCTCCCTTTCCCCTCTTCCTCTCTTCTCTTTTTCTTCTGTGTTGCCAGAAACTGAGCTGAAGGGCTGATTGCTAAATAGAAAGTTTAAAAACCCAGGGTGACTTGGACTGTATGGATTCACCTCTGAGAACAAATAGAGGGCAAAAAGAAGAATGGATGGAGCTAGAGAGATTTAAACTGATCAGCAGTGTGAAGCTCAGCTCCTCCTTGAATATGTTCTCATTCTATTCTGTTATATGCTGATGATATCCTGCTCTATCTATACTGTTACTCTAAGCCTGCCAGCATGTTGCTTTAAAGCCTTGAAGCTCCATTCTGAAGCAGAGAGATAAATGTAAATGAGTTGACAGAGAGGGGAGAACTAGTGTGGAGTGAATGCAATATCCTGACTGCATTCTCCTGACAACATGACTAGAGAGCCCATAAACACCAGAGGCAGAGTCTTCATGTCTGAATGAATGTATAACTAAGACCCTGTAAATGATATGCAAATTGAAAGGCGAGTCAAACCCTCTTTTCTATCTGAGATTTTCAGTTTAACATTCCATTAAGATCTGTGATTCACTATGACAGTTCTGCTATAACAACCTGAGAGGGAGTGTGGATGCATTTGGTTGAGGCGTATTATCCACCTGAGAAACAGCCTCATAGTCATTTCATATCTGATAACAGAAAATAACAAACGCACCCAAACCCCCAGCACCTATTGCACTCAGCCGTCCTGGTGGGGGAATCCTCTGTGACTCAGGCCTGCCCAAGGTTTCTTCCATTTTTTTTTTCTTGGAAGTTTTCCCTGTATGATTTGAGTGTTGGCTGGTGGTGCTGGGTGGGTTAGGATATGTAGAATAGGTAGGCTGTTATATCTTGCTAAAATCTGCTTTTGTGTGTCTTGTGCTTTTCCTGATGTTTGTCCTATGTCATTCTGCTCTATGGTTGATTGTTGATCAGTTGATCTAGTTAGGCTCATTCTCTGTAAAGTCCTTTGAGACATGCACGTGATAAAGGGCTATACTTGACTTGAAACAAAAGCAATCAGTTGTAAATTGCCCAGGGTCTTGCATGCAACATATGTCTGTCTTTGGCAATGCCAACTCAAACATGATCACAGATTATCAACATTTCTGAAATATCTTATCATAAATTGTAAACCACTGCAACGAAAATCCAGGACATTTCCCTAAAAAACACAGCATTATTCCCCATTTCGTATGACAACTCTCATGCTCAGTAGGTGTCACTTAATAAAAAACAACAGATCAAAATGCAGAAAGTCTTTAAGGATGGAAATCTCTTCCCTTTTGCCTGTTGTGGCTCAGATCACAGAGGAGTTGAGTCTGTCTCAGCTCTCCTCATCCCTAATGCACTATCCTCATCCCTAACTCCAGTTCAGCAACACTGGAACTATGCCAGCAGCATGATATTAAGATACATAGTTAATAAGTTAGACTGTGGTGAATTTTGCCTGAGTAAGGACTTGTCTGATGACTGTTGCTCAACCTTCTGTTCCCTTGTGCTGCATCAGTCCACTGAGCAGATGTCACATCCTGCTCAACCTTTCTAGCAAAGATTAATACTATGAAAACAAAATAACAATAAAATGACCTCTGAATGCGTGATGCTTTCCCTGAAAAAGGAGGTTATTCCTGACTGGAAAACAAAGCATACTAGCTTTGTCCAAATACACAATTACCATTATTTGTATTGTGGCACCCCAGTGCCACTGTGTTGCATTATTGGAGCAAGCCAACAACTTCAGCGCCATGGACAGCGTCCTTTCCACAGCGCAGGCCACTGGGGAAAGTACTAGAGGGCAAGTATTACCCCAACGACCTGCTCTGCACCTGGTAAAGCAGCCACAGGTGAGCTGCATTATCCTAACGGCTGCTGACCCAGTTGGGAGCAGTTTTAAGCAGAGGAAGACCAGAGGGAGGCAGAGCCTGCTGGGACTCTCAGCAGGGAGGATCGCTGTGGCAGCCTGAGCAGGTTGTAGAGACCAGACACCAGACTGCAGACTGCAGACTGCAGAGTCCACCTCTGCAGAAACCCTGGAGGAAGAACCTGAGATTCACTTATTCCCCCCAAACCTTTCCCTGCACTTTTAAATAAACCAACTCTTATTTTGGGACCACATGCTGACTCTGGCTCTCCTTATTTCATCTGTTGTGCTGAATTCACCTCCTGCCAGGCCATGGCCCCCACAGTATTTAGAAACTATAATTTGTGTCAGCCTGTTTTAAAAATCTGTTTATCAGTGTAGGTCCTGCAGAGAATCTACTGATAAACTCAGCAAAATGTTGCAGAATCAATGCTCAACTTAATCACATCATTGAATCTCTGATTATAACTTCTGAAACATAATTACCTCAGTAACTCATTCATGCTAATTGATTCAGCAAAACCAGCCACCTCTGTTGCTTTATTTAAGGTGTTCACAATACACATTTGGAGAGTAAATAAGATAGAGATGATGATGCAGCTACACCAGTACTGTCAGACTCATTACATTATTCCCAGCTAAAGATACCGTTTATCACCACAGCTTTATAGAGCTATAGGAATTTGAATTCACTGTGGCTGAGGAGTTGGTTACAAAAATGCCCCCTTCCCCTTGACAAACAGGAATTAGGGAGAAGAAAGGAACTCTGAAACAGTGACTTTCAATAATTCTGAAATCATCAGGCAGAGAAAAGTTGAGGTCAACTCTTACCTTTTTCTCTCTCTCTCTCTCTCTCTCTCTCTCTCTCTCTCTCTCTCTCTCTCTCTCTCTCTCTCTCTCTCTCTCTCTCTCTCTCTCTCTCTCTCTCTCTCTCTGCATTCTCTCTACATGTTTAAGTGACTCAGCAGACTTGTGTATTCTTCTTTGCTTTGCTCTGTCACTTTGCTTTAAGAGACAGTCGTTACATAAATCTTGAGTGTGAATTGGTTTAAAGAGTTTTAATGAAAAATTGGAAACAGATCTGCAGCCAAACAGATGCATTGACCAGAGTCTCTAGCATTCTTCCCCATGGAGGTTTTCCCTCTGTCCATCCATATTGTTGTGTAGTTGAGGAAATGATTTAGTGCTTCAGAGAGTTCTCCCTGTGGTAAAATGGACTCAAGGAAATCAATTCTGCATTTGACCCTGTGAGGTCCAGAAATTGATCTCTACCAAGCAGAGCTAGCCAGGCCTTCTGATCATGACTCCTCTCTTTCTTTCTTTTTCATTTTTTTGTTTCTTTCTTTTTTCTTTCATTATCTACAACTTATAGACCTGACCTCTAGCTTAATCATGCCAAATATCCACAGAGATCTTAGTGTCGTGTATGTACTTACTTATGTATGGCAGTGTTGAAGCAGGTAGGGTACACAGACAAACTGAACTGCTGTGTGTGTGTGTTTGTGTGTGTGTGTGTGTGTTCGTCAGGCACATGCTGTTGTAACAATGACACTACTAAACTCAGCGCGAATCCCTGAGCATTTTGGTATCAAACATTACTACCTCAGCCCCATGGTAAGATGAATGAATTGATAATGTGAATAACTATTGTATAAAACATCACAGTTACACATAAAACAAGAGGTATTCATTAGAGTCTAACACAACGTGATACCCAAAGGTCTCGAATCTGTATCAAAGCTTTCTTATGATTTTGGGCGCATTCCGATGTGTCTCATCTCAGACGATCTGTAGCCTCACGGTTTGTGTGGGAATAGGATAATTTACCTTCAGGAACTTTCTTTAAGATCCCACAGTTCCCCCCCACACAGCTCGTCTGTTAATCAGCTGAGAGATCACAGACAGGATGCAAAGGGAAATTCCCTGTAGGATGACAGGCTACGTCCACTACAATAGTATGCTAAACATCCCCACTGTTAACTGGGAAAATTGGCAAAGAAATCGTCCCATTTATCTTCTGCAAGACAAAGTATGCAAACAGAGTATACTGTTTTATCATAGTCTATTTAGCAAAATACCACTAGATCCAATCAGAGCTCTGAAGAGGAAGAAACAGGTTTCACTTCATATCCAGCAGGACTGAACCTTTTCCAGGGCAGGGAAGCTGCCACAGATTAACATGGACTTTACAGGATTATAAATTCTGAGTAAGTTCTGAGTGGTCCTGAGTGGTCCATCTCTATTGCTCTTCCACTATCAGACATTTCTATTTTCTATTCTAGGAGGCTCAGGGACAAAGCAGGAGAATCAATGGACAGGCCTTCTCTTCTCTCTGTAAATGCCAGGTCCGTATCAGCAAGGCTGTAGGGAAGGCCTATTGAGTACAGTGCAGCCTGTGTTGAATGAACCAACTGTAGAGGCTTTCACATGGTGTGATCACAACTGTCATATTATTTGTTAGTGAAGAGAAAGAAAGTGCTGTAGCTGCCATGCTGAGTTCAGCTTCAGCTGTTCTGTCCTTGGAGATTAGTATGGGCTGTTGAGGAGGCTGGAACCTATTTGCCATACAGGACATTCATGACCCATTTGGACTGCTTGTTAGCAGCAATGGGAGTTCACTGTTTCAACTGACAGCTGACCAATATCGTCTGCCCTTTCACGGCAATAAAACACAGAGAAGCACAAATACACTGAGACCTAATGACTCTCTTGGCTATTCTCCATTCAGTCTAAGGGACGACTGAGGCAGAGCTGCAGGATACACTGGAGAATTTTCCAGTCTTCACATTCTATGACAGTCTATGGGATTTCTGTTTGTTGGGCTTTCCTGTAAAAGACAGTAGACTTCTGATATTATAAGTTGAATATTTTGTTAGTACACTGGAAGTAAACTCATCCTGGGCTAAACAGTTTATTCAGTAATGATTCTCCATTGTAATTTCCCATTCCTCTACATTACTAAGGTCTATCATCTAGGCAGGGATCCAGTCCATGTTATGAATAATAAAAATACAAGTCGATAACTTCAGCAGGAGTGGAAAATAAGACTTTAACTCTATCAGACAGCCATGGTCAATAGCACACAGCAGGAGAATCTCTGTGTAAAACAACATATTGGGTCTTTGCTTTAGCAAAACTCCACTTTCACCAGCTGCTGGCCTCAAGTTTAGCTTGGCTCTGTGTAGGTGGAGGAGCTGGACTGAACCTCTAGAGACTTTACCATCCACCCACTGTCTGATTTGAACCATCTGCTCCAATGGAATAACAATCACAGTCAAATAACTAGAAGGGCACTCGAGGAGCGCAGACCTCCGCCAAGGTTCGTGCTATTATTGCTTGTTCGTGAGTCGATCCGGAGTCGCTCCAAAATTGAATGGGTTCTTCCTTGGCCCATGCTACACCCTTCCACGAAGTTTCATGAAAATCGGGCCAGTAGTTTTTCCATAATCCTGCTAACAGACAAACAAACAGACAAACAAACAAACGGCACTGAAAACATAACCTCCTTGGCAGAGGTAATGATAAGGAAATATAAAACGGAAGCTGACATTAATCACTAAATTAAAAGAAAGTAAAAGTAGTATAATAGTGACATAAGATGAATGATTTTTACCACTTTTACTTTAAATGCTACTTCTTATCTTTCTGGTTTTTCCCATGGCGCAGCTGAGGGCATCACGAGGCAGGTCAGGCAGTCAGTCAGTCAGTCAGTCAGTCATCTGTCGCTTCGTGAGATGATGCGATCAGATGGCCTCTAGAGGGCGTCTGTGACTTTGAGAAGCAGTGTTTCCCATACAGAGGACAAGATGTCTAGATGTATAGAAATGTATCTAAATCAATCTCTAATGTGCCTGATGTGCGCATCACAACATGTTTGTCATTTGGAGAAGCACAGACAGCAGACCAGCAGCATTGACCTCAATCCTACAGAGTCTCCCGGTGTGAAAACAAAAGTAAAACTTAAAGCTACACTAAGCGATTTCCGACCACTAGAGGGTGACAGAAACTGCAACACCTTTGTAAATAAACCAACAGCAGAGCTGCTGGACTACGGAAGCCCCAAAAGACAAACCTAGTGAAGCACCGTGCATAAAGGCTAATGGCTAAAATAAACGTACCTGCAGAGAAGTGTTGCCGGTTACCAGTCTCACTTTGCCAGATCTTTCTCCCTCTGAAGGTTACATGTCCCACAATGACAAGTGAAGAGGCAGGTAGCAAGTTTACTAGTAGAACAAGTTTAAGCGCTTGCTTCATCGATTCCGCCATTACGAGAATTTTTTTCAGGAATGGGAGGGCGTGAGTGCCGCTTTTAAACAGCGAGGAGGAGACAAGCTAGTAAAATGAAAAGCTACTGAATGGGTCAGGAGGAGCTTCAATTCGGTCCGAGTTTGACAACAAGCTTTAAGAAAGAGGTGAAAACAACAACACAGCTGGCCCACATGTGTGGCTATTTGTTTATATCATTACGTCTCAAAAAAATCTCCACGTAGCACACGTTAGTTTCAGGATTGGTTATAGGGTCTGAAATTGGATATTGCAGGTTTAACAAATTTGCTCCAAACTCGCCTGTGTTAGTAACAGGATTTTTAAACTGTAACCTGACTCCTCTTCTGCTGCCCTACAAACTTTAACGATGGGTAACGTTATTAAGTAACGTTAGTGGAATTTGGTAATTGAACCAATAACTGTGTTGCAGGGCTTCAGTGGATTGAATTGAATTGAATTGAATTGAATTGAATTGAATTGAACACACGCCGTGGGTCTGTACAGGATCTGTGCTTGTTGATGTATCCATAGCCCATTAGAGGACTGATGGCAGGGGAAACATTAAAGATAAAAAGTTGGTTGGAGCTTTGGGGCTTTGAGGCTGGGCAGGCTGGCTAAAGCGATGTGTGATATTAATTCATTATGCTAATTTAGGCGCTGTATTCCCATAGATGAAGCCCAAGTGAGGGTGTGTGTGTGTGTGTGTGCGTGTGTGTGTGTGTGTGTGTGTGTGTGTGTGTGTGTGTGTGTGTGTGTGTGTGTGTGTGCATGCATGCATGTGTGTGTGTTAGTCTCAGTGTCAACTGGCCTTAGTGTTTGGTGTGAAGTATGTGTGTATGTGCATACATAGGTGTGTGTGTGTGTGTGTGTGTGTGTGTGTGTGTGTGTCGTACCAACTAATTATCCACCAGTCACACTGAACAGCAAAAGCGTGGTTGTCATTCAGCTGATATTGAAAGTTCCTCTGTTCATTATGTGACAGTAAATCCATTACTCTGAAACAACATCACTGTAGTTAGTAGTGATACATCATGTTAGCAAATAGCTGCTTTGACCGTCATTGTCATTGCTCTAATATTACACTGATGATTTCCATAGCACATCAGATAAACTGTGATGAATGTGTCATTACTAACAACAGCATCAGTGTGGTTAGTAGTCATGCTTTGGGTCAGATAATTATTGGTTATTACATATTATTTGAATAAATATCATTGCAGTTAATAAAAGCCTTGCTCGAGTAAAGCTGGGAAATGGAGCCCAAATTAATTATGTTATCATTGAACATTAAATCAATGCTATCTCTGTTGGTCATTGGTCATTCAGCTGGTTAACACATTTTAATTCTGATGTTTACTGGGAACACTGGACTGTATCCAGTGTCAGTATCTGTCAGAGAGAACTGTTTACTGCTATGCCCAGGAAAGATGAGGAGGTCTAATGTCACCTCCCTGCTGGGCTCTCACTCACACACACACACACACACACACACACACACACTCAACCACTCTTCATGGCAGATTGCCAGGAATAATTTCCCTTGCCGGTACTGCTACACTGACAGGTGAACGCTGGAGCAGATGTCGCACACACAGACATACACACACACACACACCACACGCAAGCACACACACACACACACACACACACACACACACACACACACACACACACACACACAAAAGGCAGAGCTGAGGAGCACCTGAGTAAACTAATATCACAGTATTGACCATAGATTGTATTTGTGTGGATGAAGCCTGGTATTCAAATGACATAACACAGCAGACTGCCTTTCCTGAATTTACCTTTGCTGTCCTACATGCTCAAAACAATCAGACTAAAATAGATTTAATGGAAATTATGTGCAGAGAGAGAGAGAGAGAGACAGAAAGAGAGAGAGAGAGAGATGGTGACAGAGCATGGTGTCCTGGGAGACAACATGTGAAGGAGACATGCTACGTTGTCAGGGGGGTCAACACTTCACTGTGTGTGTGTGTGTGTGTGTGTGTGTGTGTGTGTGTGTGTGTGTGTGTGTCGTTTTCAGCAGGACTGGATGTGAAGCTAGAGAAACCACTGACTCCTGTAGATTAGATGAAGATTAGATTAAATGCTTAGATGAATGAAGATAATGGATGTTGCACCGTTACAATGTTTACTTTAATGGAGACAGTTTACCTGCTAATGAGACTAAATCACTATCGACTTCCATCAGCATCACAACCTAGCATTAATACATAGCCTACATGATATACTGTAGCTGAATGGGTGGAGCATCACACCAACACTGCCAGGGTCAGGAGTTTGATGAGCGTCTCATACATAATATGTATACACTCATGGTGCATTAAGATGCTTTATAACAAATGCTTTCAGGTCTTTATAACAAAAGAGCCTCTGTTGTGTCAGTGTTTACCAGCCAGAAGACTCAGCCCATCACGTGTGTGTGGTAGAGTAGCTGAGTTGAGTAAGTTGTATGATACTGTGTTGTGTTAAAATTTAACATTTCACCCTGCTTAGTGTAGCAGAGCCTTAGGGAAGCTACCAAGGTTACTGTGATTCTAGCTGAATCAGCTATTAGCTTTAGTGTAGTGTACATGATGTGATAGTACCAAAGGTTACAGTAGGTAGGTTTTATTAAAAATAATTACTTGTCTTGGGTGTAGAGTAAGTGGAAAACCAAAATATCACAGAATATCTCTAAAATAGTGTAGTATAATTTCTTACTTTCGGCTAAATGTGTTTTCCATTGCATCACATCCTGCTGTAGAATGAATGCAGACTGAGACCAGCCTCAAGCATTGTAATCACATGAGCTCATTTTTATAAGGACAATCATTTCAAGAGGACATACTAATTTGATTTTCCAACAGAAACCATGGGAATAATATTAGCAGAAGCTGCTGTCGCTTCCTTACTTATAATGAAGACACAAAATTCGAGTGAGAGAGAGAGATTCTGAGAGTTGATTGAAAAACTATTTTCCCTTTGTGAGAATGTAATAAACAAGGGTTCTGCCAAAGAGCTTAGAGTCATTGGAGAGGCTTGTATTATGTATTGAAGCTGTGGAGAAGCCTTTGATTTGTAATGAAGCGTGTTAGTCAAAAATACACTCACTTGTCTGCACAGTGTGAAAATGTAGTGTGAAAACAACAGAGCAAAAGAGATTATAGATAATAGATACATACATCCTGGGTTGTATTCCAGAGTCTGGAGTATGGAAAGTATATGTGCTGAATGCACAAATACCAACACACACCAACACAAACTCGTAAATGTTGCCATTGAAACCAGCAGCCTGCAGCTGGATGATCTTCCAAAGTCCTTTAGAATGGAGCTGGTAAGGTTCTACATCTCATTATGATGTCACAATGTCACAGCAACAGACAGCTATGGAAGCAGTCACTTCACCAGCAGAGGAGAAGACTGACAACCACAGGATGGACACTGGAAGTAGATGGAAGAAGTTCATCTGTACTGCACACACACACACACACACTCTCTCTCTCTCTCTCTCTCTCTCTCTCTCTCTCTCTCTCTCTCTCTCTCTCTCTCTCTCTCTCTCTCTCTCTCTCTCTCTCTCTCTCTCTCTCTCTCTCTCTCTCTCTCTCTCTCTTGTATATTATACTTTGCATTTTGCTGAACTGTTTTAAGGTGCCTCACGAAAAGAGCACAGGAAGGTAAACAGTTTTGCAACTTGCTGATCTGTATGAAAAAGTATATAAAATATCCAGTAACTCACTGTGCTGTGCATTTTTGACTCCATCTGCATTTACAGTATCATTCATAGAGCAAAATAACCATCATATTTTATTGCTAGTTACAAAGACAGTGAGAGATGTCTGTACTGTCAGAAGAGTCCTTGGTGAACAGCAGCTAGATTCAACAACCATAGCAGCAGTGAAAACAAGAGAAACTAACACTGATATGAAAAAGATCATCATTCAGACCAATGCTGATCAAACTAGCATCTGTGTTTAACAATATTGCAGGTCTGATTTCAAGATGACTTCAGTCAGTACAAGGCATGTTAACTAACAAAGTTATTAACCCTAACAATAAACATCCGCTTAAATCCGGCAAACAAGGAACAATCCATACACCAACCAAAAGGCTTTTCATGTTTAAAAGGAGAACTAATGATTTCATACTGTTTTCTTTGTTTTAGGGGTTTTGCTAGTTTATTCTGGATCTGAGAACACAAAGCAGCTAGAAGCAGCTTACCATAAAGTCTGCTGAATCTTCTCCACACATCATCAAGAATGACTCCACACAGTGATTAGCAGCCTCTCTGTGGTGGCTATGACTTCCACCTGGCAGGGATCAGGATCATTACACTTTACCGAATCACCTCTAAATGTTACAAGTCCCAGTTCAGAGAAAGAATGAGAAGTGGCCATTAGTTTTTCTTCAACCTCTTGGGTTTCTTTTAGTCTATGTTTTAGTCTTATGTTTAAGCTATTACCTTATATGTGAATATATTTCACAGCTTAGTGTAATTCAGAGGTATTAACAGTCCAAGATCTTTTATAATTCCAATTAAATATAACTAATTCGTTAAAAGTTCAAATATATTTGATCACAGATTAAAAAGTAATGAAGTTCTAAGTGAAAATGTGACAGAATGATGGAATTAAAGTGAGTTGAAATGAGGTATTGACACAAGTAAAATTAATCTCCAGTTGTGGTAATAACTATTATTAAAAAGTAATTAACTGAAAAGGAGAACTGGATAATTGCTTCAGGTAAATGATCCAGTATGTGTTTGCAATAGACTGTGGATTCACATTCACAAGAGTATTCAGCCGGTTGTTCATTCAATGTTCACTGTGTCATTGCCATTTAAACCTGGAGCTCCATAACAGAAGTTCCTATTCTTTATTTAAACAGGTCAACCAGACTAAAGCAGGACCTTCCATTTCCACACAGGGCTGCAACATACAAGACATTTTCTAGTTTGGATAAGAAAGCTGCATGTGGTTTTCACAGCAAACATCAGAATCACAATATTTTCCTCATTTTGGCGTCAAATACCACATGAATCAAGACACACACACACACACACACACACACACATCCTTTTCAGATCTGCCTGGGCCCATTATCAAAAGGTCAGTGGACTGTGAAAAAAATGATTTAAGATTAAATATGCAGCTTACAAAGCACTCTCTCTCTGTCTTTCTCTCCCCCCCCCCTCCGACCTGGGATCAGTGGGTCCTTACATTATGCATTACAATCTGCTGAAGGTGTCTAAATGTTTGGACACACTACAGGTTTAGGCAGCATGGAACAGAGGGCTGAAATCTCCATAATAAATAACTCTGACTGTCAGGAAGAAGCACTGACTTGTGGCTGAAGATGCAGTATGGACAGTATGGAACTCAAACACAGAGTGTATGCTAATACACACTGATGATCAAGATGAACACATGGTCAACACAGCTAAATGACAAATTATGAACATTACTTTAACGTGAAGAGTCATAATTATTATGTATGGTGACATAAATTATAGAGCCGAGGCAATTCAAGATTATGAAAAATCTGCAAAGTCTTTAATGTGCTGTACAGGAAGAACACTTCCCCTAAAACTCTAAGATCTTTTAATAACTAATACAAATGCATGAAGCAGATAGGACATTAATTCTTCTGCTTTTCGTATTCCCACATTCCACGCTGAATATGTGTCATCACGTGGCTCATATGTGAAACTCAATAGACAGAAGAACCAGCTCTAATAAAGAATGATAAACAAAACTAAGTACAAGTGCTGTACCCTTCTTGGAACATTAGTGGAATCCGAGGGCGTTACGTTCTCCAGGTAGTGTTTTGCCGCTGCGTATAAGCTTTGTTAGAGTAACTCCCTTTAGAAAACTGCATATACGCTTGTATTATCCTTCTCTCCATTCATGAATGCATAAATAAACATTAATATAGAGGGAAGACTGTTGGTGTACTGTATACAATAATTCATTGAAGAACCTAGATCATAAAACATGTTATTCTTCCACAGCAGCGTGGCCTACATAGTCTTGTTCATGACTCCAAAATGATCCAAAAAGGCCAACAGATGCAAAAAGACTGATGTCTATTGACAGAAGGTCAAAAAAGTTTGAAGTGTGTAATTTGCTGTACAGGAAGAACACTTCCCCTAAAACTCTAAGATCTTTAAATAGCTAGTGTAGGTGTATGAAGCAGATAGAAGGACATGAATTCTTGTGGTTTTCAGGAAATCCTCCCTGAGGCAGCGTGGCCTACATAGTCTTCTTCATCAAGCTCCACTGCTGCATTTCAAGCTGCTGCTTTCTGCTGGAAAAGGTAGATTAAAAGAGATGGGAGACAAGTGTCTATCTATATGTCTGTCTCTCTCTCTTTCTCTATCCATCCCTCCATCTCTCCATCCCAACCTCTTTCTTGTCTTCCTCCCCTGGGAGTTTGTACCTGGTTCCTGTGAGACTCGACTCAGGAATATGTGGGAGCCAGTCAACCAGTCCCAGAGGAAACAAGCCCTGTGACAGCTGAGACAAAGACAATGGGCCTCATTCACAAAACGTGCGTACGGTCAGATTTGATCATAAAGCGCTCGTACAAGCATTTCTACGAACACAGTCCAATTCATAATTTTTGTTCTTACCTGAATTTGTTCGTTGGTATGAACAAAACTCATGTGTGCCTTTAAACATGCGTATGCCTTTGGAAACATGCGGGAAGGCACTTAGAATACCTTATTCTTTATGCAAAATCAATTACAGTAGTGCCAAACCTCACTAACAACAAAATGTTTCAGTGGCCAACATTTGTAAAATAAAAAAAATAAAAAAGACCTAATCGGCTACTGATCATAACCAGCTTGGTCAAAGTGATTAATGATGCTATATAAAGGACCCAAGGGCTTGCTGTCAAACCCGGCAACAATGGCGTATTTGCAGTTATTGGAATACTTGGCTAATCGTGCCATGAGGAGAGAGTGCATCTTCAGGGACCGTGCAGACATGTTTGCAGAGAGCGATGAATGGCTGATCATGCGGTTCAGACTACCGAGGCCAATTCTCCTGGATCCCTGCAACACCCTGGAGCCACAGCTGACCAGGAGAACAAATAGGTCCCAGCCTGTCCCGCCACATGTCCAGGTGCTGTCTGCTCTGGGTTTTCTAGCTACCGGGACATTCCAGAGGGAGATAGGTGATCGGGCGGGCATATCACAGCCATCCATCAGCTGCACGCTCCCAAAGGTGTTGGATGGTATCATCCATCTGGCACCACAATATATTAAATTCCCATATTCTGCAGAAGAACAAATTCAAATAAAGAGAAATTTCTTTGAAATTGCTGGTATCCCAAACACCATCGGAGCAATAGATTGCACACACGTGCGCATCAAAGCACCATCTCCCATATCCTTTCCGTTTTTAAATCGTAAACTGTTCCACTCCATAAACGTGCAACTGATTTGCGACGCAAGCCTCAACCTGCTGAATGTGGTTTCCCGTTGGCCAGGAGGGACCCACGACTCGTTCGTGCTTCAGAACAGCAGTGTGGGCCTGCGCCTTGACCAGGGTGCTGCTGGAGACGCATGGCTCATTGGTAAGTTGTTTTTCTCACTGACTAAATGGAAATTCAATTTACAGGATCTCATGGCTAACTACTTTATCTCTCACCTACCTGTAGGTGATAGATAGTTATGCCCTGAACACATGGCTAATGACACCCCTGACCAACCCCCAGACCCCTCAGGAGCGGTCATATAACTATCGCCATGCGCGCACTCGCTCCGTCATAGAGCGCACCATAGGTGTGCTGAAAGGCCGCTGGATGTGCTTGGACACGGCAGGTGGAAAGCTCCTGTATAAACCTGACAAAGTATGAAATACAAATAAAATATATAACCTACACATTCCCGTTTAGGCAAAGACCTGAAAGCAGTATGCTATAATATTACCCAATTCATGTTTTGTGGAGTCTGAGATGAAGCTATTCATTCCCATCTACTATAACAGGTGTGTAGGATAACCATGGCCTGCTGTGTCCTGCATAACATCGCTAATAAAGGCGGTGTACCTGTTCCACTTCTGCCACCTCCACTGGACATGCCGCAGGACCCGCCTATTGGAGCTGACAACAGGCCTGCTGTTCAACTTCGCCAACAACTAATTGCTCGTTTTTGAAGTAAGGATGCATAACTGGGCGTATACACATGAGGCAATTTCAAACAGATTTTTATTTATTTTTACTTTTAGCATTCAGAGCTGAACTTATGTCCTTCAGCGTGTTTGACATTTCTGCCAGTGTGGCCGCAATTTGGGCAATAGTTTGCATATCACACCACCTCCGCCCGTGGTGGTGCAGTGGTGGTTGAGGGTCTCCTCCGGCTAGCAGTGGCAGAGTCCAGTGGAGCCTGTGACAGAGGCACACCCACAGCGGCCGACGACGATTGTGCCTGACCTGTAATAAATTGCTTCAGAATTATTTGAGGTCTTTGTCAAGATTATCCAAAAATACTGCAAATACTGTTTTCTTATTTTCTAATACTGTTTTATTTTTTAAATAATATTTTATTTCTAAATACTGTTTTTATTTCTTACTATGCAAAGTCGAGTTGGCTCTGAGACCAAGAATTCCGTTACTGGTAATGATGTACATTGTTATCTAGTACATGACAATAAACTTGAACTTGAACTTGTAATGGGTTGATCACATGAACGCCATACAAATACAATTTATAGTCTTACCATCTGATGAAGATGCAGCCTGGATTTTATCTGTGTCCATTTCCAATTCCGACAGGACACCCGATATTGAGGTCTCTCCAATTATGCTGCTTATCCTCTGATCCATTTCGGATAGCGTTCCAGTGCCCTGCCCTCCTCCCGTGGCTGATAAATTGCGCCTACTCGTTGTGATCCACATTAGTCAGACAGACTCAATGCAGACTTGACAAGCTAAAATCCAATTTTAATGGGGGGGAATATGGGGAGTGAGATTTATGTATGTATACTCCTCGTGTTGTTCTCAAAAAGATAATAAAAAAATAAAATAAAATAAAATAAAATCCAATTTTAAGAGTGGGTATCTCTGCAGACCAGAGACTTTGAATGGGTGGAGTAACTGTCATTTTTTATTTTTTTTCAACATATTAATAGTTTTGTATATTGAAGATATAGATAACTGCATTATGGAGAGACTTGGGTGTAGGGTTTTGCAAAAAAAGGTTTAACAAATCTGCAGTCTCTGTGTAGCTGACTCATCTAGTTTAACAAAACTGACAGGTGGATATCCGGAAGAGATAACATACACCCCCACAGACACACAGACACACACACACACACATACACACACACACACACACACACACACACACACACACACACACACACGCACACACACAGTCAGGTTAATCCCTGTGTGTCAGCTGCTATTTCCTATTCTAGAGGGAGATGGGCTGTGACAGTCATTACTGCAGCACACACTCCCTGAATAAGAAACCAGACACCGCTTTTACACTGGAAACACAAGAAAGAAAGAAAGTATTCTTTTGCAAAGAATGCATTAAATTTGGATATCATCAAAAAATTCAACACATATTTAAGTTGAATCTTTTCATGCAAACATAGGGTAATTGTTGTCAACTTTGAAGTACATGGAATCTCTAGATCATCTACTGCTCTACTGCTCCCCAAAAAAAAAAAAAAAAGATTACTTTCCTCCAGGAATGATGGTGATGTGTGTCTGCCAGTAAGAGACCGGATGAAACCAGAAAAGCTTGAAACTCAGGAGTCAGATCTCAGGAAGTGTCAAAAACCATTAGAAAGACAGAGGAAATGGGAGTGAAAGGCTGAGATGTGATGCTGGAAACAGAGCTAGGTGTTGTTAAAGCTTCACCCTGTGATTCAACTCCACTCTGAGGAATAGAGGGATGACATTTATAGGATGGACAATGGATTCTAGTATCAAAAATGGCATATAACTATAGGGCAGATAAATCAGTGTCACACCGTATGAGTTGCTGCATTTTTTGCTTTTTTTGTGTCCTCTCTTAAAATAGTCATGTAGATGTGATGTTCCATCCCTGAATCAACCTTAAAGTCTTCTATTGCCAGAGAAAACACATCTCTGTTTGACATCTTTATATTCTCAGGGAGTGTACGACTCACTGAGGCTGAATCCTTGACAGCAAAAAGATGTCAGACTCACTGAAGCTCAACTTTTACAGCACTTAACCTGTTTAGAGCTGCAGCCGGGGAAGTAAGACAAGGACACTTTTACCCTCCACCTTAAAACATGTGACTAAATATCACTTATCTCCTCGCCTCAGAGGACATCTGCAGTGAAACACATGCAAGATATTACTTTACTTTCCCTCTATGGGGTTTGTGTGTGTGTGTGTGTGTGTGTGTGTGTGTGTGTGTGTGTGTGTGTGTGTGTGTGTGTGTGCCCCTCCAGACACTCGACCAGCCAGACTCTAGACTATGAAATATGCAACAGCAAGAAAGCTGTAACACAAAGTCAAAGGTCTCAATCCAACTGGGTGATTCCAAGAAAACTGGACAGATGGCTGCTTATTAGAAGTCTATGGAGGAAGACAAGGCTCTGAAATCTAGAAACAAACTCTAGCTTTTACAGATTATGGAAGACACTGTAACAAATGGTAACATATGGGTGACATGTAAATTTGTATGTAAAGAGATTACAACATAGTATAGAGCAGATTCATTTAAATGTAGCCTACCTTCTGTTCAATATTTCAACCCTTCACCCTCACTAAACCTGTGAAACTTCTCCATCATGCAAAAGTGTCTGATGAATAATGTGTCAAGTTCTTCATTAAAGCTCCATTAAGCCATCTGTAGATAAACTGATTCTGATTTAAAGGCATACTGAGCAGGATTTTCCACCTAAAATAACATAAACTCCTCCAAAAATGTGTGTGTGTCTGCAGAGAGCCTGGATTTTCTTATTTCTGAATGTTCGGGATGTTTCTGGGCGTCAACCTTTTGGCAGCAGGTATATCCGCCTGCAACCGAAACCACTGCTGAATTGTTTTATAGGAGCTAAAAGCCACACGGACTCTAACACAGAGTAACTGGAATTCTGGTCAGAGCTAATGTGTGTAGTGAGCTGGCAGCTAGCTACCATTGTTAGCATTGCTTCATTGTAGTAGAAAAGCTGATACCTAGCTAGCTAGCTAAGCTAACTGGCACCTATCTGTCCAACAGAAAACAGGCCAACTCTGTGTCATTCTTCATCCCCATCCTCTCCTCCAATACTCGCCAGCCGGTGAAAGCAAACCCCAGATTCACTCTCGTTTTGGAACGAGTCTTGTCTGCTTGGTGTTTCGCATCGCTGTACTTGTGTTTTTTACCGTTCTGGCAATTGCTTTCAGGGTGCGCGCACTTCGCATTTGTTGAGCTATAGAGGGGTCAACTTTGAAAGTTGTGTTCACAAGCCACAACTGGTATGCCTTTAAGAGTAGAGAAGAGGGGGGAAAAAGAAAAAAATCAGACAGGACAGGGAGAGTAATGGACAACATCTTAATTTGTCTTTCTTTAATAACTATAAACCTTTATATAGAGATACCGTATTCACCCCACCACCCCTCCAATTGTTTATGAAGATAAATTGATTTGGATTTTAATAAAGGGAGTTTTCCTCATTTATTTCCTCCACTTAGTTCTCTCTCATAAAGCTTCTCTGCCAAACACAGCAGTGATGATGAATTAGCAGCCGGCCTTGTTAGAGGGGAGACAGAGTAGGTGGAACAGTGAGCTACCTGTGTGATTACAATGATACTGAGCAGGTGATGAGCGCTTATTGACTGGAAGAGGCAGAGCTGATTATACATTTAAAAAGTAGATGTAGGCTCTCTTGATTCACAGAGGTAGCCTAATAGCCAAATGCTATGCTACATTTGTTATACTTTGCTGTAACATTTAAGAAAAGCCTAATATCACAGTTATATATCTCTAGTTTATTTGCAGTGTATTTGCAGCCGATACTGAGCTGTTTGCTTAAATACACCAAAGCCCTATTCTGAGCCAGGAAAAACTCTGAATGCTGATTTCTCATAGGTGCAAATTGTATAATCATTTTGGCTTGTACCATCTCCTATCTTACAATTCAAAAATTCATGGGATCTTTAATAGATTTGTGTTTTTCTCACTGTTGGCATTATTCTGGCTGCACACAGAGACACTAATCCGCTTATTTGGACTTCCTCTTAGTTAGTCACAACACACTTGAAACACTCACATGAAACACACACACACGGTCTCAGCTGACATCACTGCTTCTCATAAAGTCACTGCTCAGCTCTTTGTTATTCTCTAGCTCTACCTCTTAAAAATGATTCCAGGATAGACATGAAAAGTAAATAGGAAGAGGTAGCTTAAAATTCAGGAGGGCCAGCAAACATAAAGGTTATGGAGGGAGAGGTAAGATAGAGGCAGTGAAAAGAGTCTGATAAGATAGAGAGAGAGAGGCAGATACAGAGAGAGAGAGAGGGGGGGGGGGGGGGGGGGGGTATGAACTAATAAGGGGAAGTTAGCAGGGACTGAAGACAGTTAAACACTCATTGAGAGAGAGAGGATTTATAGAAGTAGTGAGGGTTTACATCCAACTCTGCTTTATTTCCTCTCTGCTCACTGATGGAACAGTTCTATTCTTCCACCAGGTAATCAGGTTTCTATCAGCATGTTATTTCCCAGGGTCCATGCTGGGTGTCGACTGAGCCATGGAAAGACATTATTTTGTATGAAGTGAGGAAAAATACACAGCGAAACCAAATGAGTTCAATCAGTGACTGGCATTCAGTTCTGTTCTGGGCTTTGGTCGATGTTTGGTGCCTCTGGACCATTGACTAAAAATGATTTTTCCATTTCAATTTAACTGCCTACTAAATCTTTAAATAGCTTAGATTCCAAATACTCAAAAACTGCTCTACTTGATATGCTGATACATTCTAGTATTCTATTATTGTTATTCTATTCTATTCTATTCTTATACCCAAAGAGCAACTCAGCCACATAAAAAGGTGTGTGCTCTCACACACACACACACACACTCTCTCTCTCTCTCTCACACACACACACACACACACACACACACACACACATACACCAGCCAAGGCCAATTTATTATCAAAATGACCATGATGTTAATCCAATCAGCAAGGTAATTTAAAGTTAGATGAGAGGGAGGAGAAGGTCAGCAAGGGTCTTGGCTCTAGGCTATGTGCGTGCGTGTGTGTGTGTGTGTGTGTGTGTGTGTGTGTGTGTGTGTGTGTGTGTGTGTGTGTGTGTGTGTGTGCGTGCGTGCGTCACATCTTGGTCTGACCCCACCGGTTTGTGTCAAGGTTCAAACTCCACCTGGGATTAAGTCATTAAATCCTGTTGAGCTGCTGATCGATCACTGTGTTGCTTTTGTCACTTCCCCATTACCACACACACACACACACACACACACACACACACACACACACACACACACACACACACACACATCCAAGTTAGAGCTGAACTATTTACAGTCAGGAGAGTATCATTACTTACTGCTGACATTTAATAAAAAAAAATAATTAGAGAGAGAGAGATTATTATATCATCTATAAAAATCCCAGGGGAAGAGGCTCGATTGTTATCATAATCTGGCACAAATCTGATTTGGAAAACTACATCTAAATAATGTAGTGAAAAAGGAAACTACCCATATCTGGCTTCAAATGAAGAAGGAGATCATTGACTTCTATCAGGATATTTACTGTGAACCTCTACACCTACAACAGGCCACCTGCTTGACTTTACCAGTAACAAAGGCAATAATCACATATTTGGCCACAACTAACCCCAAAATACAGTTGATTATCCAAGAAAAAGCTTGATAAACAGGTCAACAGAAACGGGAAATACCTAATAGAGCTCAGTCAAAGTCTGGGTCTGTACATTGTTGTTGTAGAATGAGGGGAGACTCTCTCGGGCAGTACAGCTATAGTTCACCTGTAGCACTGTCGACTATGTAACGGACTTGAATCCATTGTCATTCAGGGAATTTAACGGTCAACCACTGACACCTCTGTCAGATTACAGCCAAAGTACCTAAAAGTGCAGAAACATCTTACACACACACACACACACACACAAGCAAAGCCCAGTAAGCTGTACAATATCAACAACCATTACAGATGGGCCCAAAACACCACAGAAGGATTCAGGAAAGCAATTTGAGAACCCAAAATTCAGTCACTTATAGACAGTTTCTTCAAACTTACCCTCACATTAAAGGCGGCACATCTTTCTGTCCAAAATGTAAATTAAATATTTGACAAATTGCTATCTTTATCAAATCTGAAGACCTCTAGATCAAAATCTAAAAATGTATACACAGAAAAATTGTTTGATTCTGAATGCAAAACCATGAGGACAAAACTCTCCAATTTTATCCAATGATAACCATAGACAGCCAGAGAAGCAGTACTTATGCCTTGGTTATTGTCAAGCATTAAAACAGTAGAAGAACACACTCAGAATGAAGTGGGAACAGTACACACAAGATCAACTCAAAACTACTGAAGAATCAATTAACTCAAAGCAACTGGAGGGCAATTGGAATACACTACATAACAAATACCATACAGATCAGATCTACCAATCCAAGATGGAGACATATGGAAAGACCATTTTGAAAAAATATACAGTAAAATGACAATGAGCCAAAAAAGTTCCTATGAAAAAATGATTTCCTTGGAAATAACCATTAAAGACTACCAAAATCCATTAGGCTACCAAATTATAGAACAAGAACTGAATGAAAAATTACAGGCTCTGCAGCTAAAAAAAGGCATGTGGAGCAGACTGAATATTAAATGAAATGTTAAAAATACAGACACCAAATTAAGATTGGCCATAGTAAAACTCTTCAATTTGATTCTGAGTGTGGAATACTTCCCTGACATGTGGAGCAAAGGACTCATCACACCCATATTCAACAGAGGTGTCTGTATAAGCAGCAATCTGGGAAAAGTATTCTGTAGCAAATTAAGCATGAGACTTACAGATTTCCTCACCAAGCACAGTGTTAACCTCCCAAAAGTAAAATATTAATATTCCAAAAAAGTCCAACTTCACCCTAGGAAAAACTAAAATCCAATAGTGTACTAAAAACACATACCTAGGGTTAAAGGTCACTTCCACTGGAACCTTTAATTTGGCCATTAATAAACTGAAAGTAAGAAGGCGCTTCTATGCCATCAAAAAGTCAATATATATTGACATCGCAATTAGGACCTGGCTCAAAAAACTCCAATCAGTTATTGAACCCATTGCACTGTATGACAGTGAAGTGTGGGGTGATCTCACAAAACACAGATTTGGAAAATGGGAAAAACATCCAATGGAAACCCTGCATGCAAAATGTTGTAAGAGCACCCTCCAGGTCCAGAGGAAAATAATGCATGTGGGGCAGAATTAGGCCAATACCTCTTAATAATTCACATTGAATAAAGAGCCATTCAATTCTGGAAACACCTAAAATGAGTGACTCCCACATCTTTAGCCAAGAGGCAACTGGTCCTAATGCTCAACAAACTAACATTAGACCTCTATGACAGAACCCACAGTGACCAACCCCTGGACAGTGACACAAAGAACCCATCATTGGAGACAAAGACATTCTTTCTTTCTCCTCAATTTATTTTTTCTGTCTCTGCCAAGCTTCAAGACATCAGACCTTATGTCACAGGCGGACTGTTTTTGTAAAGGTAACTTACACTCTCCACCTGTTTCCTTCACACTGCTCATTTGTATTTTGGTCTCAGAGGAGAAGAATGCTGTTTTCATTATAATGTGCCAGCAGCAACACAGAGGGAGAAACAAAGAAAAGGTTAGATGGAATCACATCAAATAAAGATGCTGAGAAATAAAGTTTGCTGTCATAGTCAGAGATGTGAGATTGATGATTCCCAAAGACAAGTCAAGTCTTGTTTCATGTTGGAGTCAAAACTGCAAAGGCCATCAGTCAGAAGGATGAAATGTAAATGATTTCTGCCTCGGAATACTCACTGCATGCTTTGCTTTCATACATTATTCATGACACTACCACATGATATCAGATCTGTGTGGGGCCGTGCATCTTGTAAAAGTGTTCCTGCTTATCTTTACACATACAGGACAGTTCAAAGTCCAGTAACAGAATGATAATGTCAGTCTTCTCTCTGAGCCTCCTCAGTGTAACACACCATAACACCATCACACACTTGCTCTTAGCCTCTGTAAAAACTCTATATTCCTTCAACAGTTTGTGAATTATATACACAACATAAACACAACCCAAATCATTCAGGTCCAGACTGCACAGTGCACAGAAGGTTTATAAAATCTGTTTTGAATCATGGCTCCATGCAGCAAACTGCATAAATATGCAATGCTTTCCACAGACAACTGTCTGCAATGAGTAATTCTATTGTGGGCAGATGGCAGCCTCAAGGCATTGGTACAATACAATTTTCCTTTATCTAGTGTGACAATCAGTTTTACCAATATCAAAAGTAGACAGGTTACCTCACATTATGTAAGACACATGGCTAATCTACCAGTCCATTTCAATCCATAATTACATACAATTCCTTCAGGATTTGCAGTTCTGGCAATCAGAAACTCATCACTGTAGGTAAAACCAAGTCCACCTCATTACATTCCCTCATTAAGGAGAAAATTCAGATTAATTCCACACAGTCCAGTCCACTCATGTCTACTACTGAACAAAAGTTCAAAGTTCCTGACCCCTAAGTGTCTTGATTTATAATTAATTTCCAGCTCACAGGGTTTCTGTCCTCCATCAAAGCTTTGGATGTCGGTGTGAAAACCTTAAGCTTGTGTTGCAGGATTTGCTGCTGTACTTGACTGTGAGTGTAGCAGCTTTGGGACTCTTTTGGTCTCTGAGAAGGGAATTTGAGAACATCAGGCTTGATGGTGTTGGAATAGGAATATAAAACATGTTGGTGTATTTAATTATGTGGTGTGTTTGGGGTGTGTTGGAGTATGGGAGTGGGACTCTTTGGGCTTTATTTGGTTGTGGGAGTGGGATGAGAAAACCTTTGATGATTATTATAGCTCTATCACTCTGTTCTGGAGGAGTTACCAACGGCTTCTGGTCACACAGCTTCTACTGATCTTTTGAATGAGACTGGTGATTTTGAACAGGCAGTGTTAGCAGCCCAGACAGGGGTCCTTTAGTGCTGTGACTGACAGAGGGAGAATAACTGTTTCAGTATTTCAGAACACATAATCCTCATTCACACCATATTTCTGGTGAATGAAAGGACAGAGGGTAGGTAGAGTCTTACCAAGAACAGCAGGGAGCCTCGCTTTGACATTGGACCTGAGATACACAGGTAGGAAACACACTGTGTGGACTGTTGAATAATGTTTTACTGAACTGAAGGCTGAAATCTGGGGGGAAGTTACTGTAGACACCATCTTCTTTGTAAAGAAACACACACTTTTTATATCACAATTGCTAAGCCAAGACTGAGGATTTCTATATTGTCATTTCATTCTTGGAATTGAAGGATAATTCATAACTTAAGCACTAAAAAATAATATTTGCAGATGTTTAGGACTCCAGTCTTGTATTGAGATGTGACCTTGCTGTTCATTCAGGATTCAGCAGGCTGGTGAAGTCGGTGCCAAGAACAGAAACATTAAAGTCCAGAGCTACTGAACTCAACTGAACTCAACTAAACTGAACTACAGTAATAGACAAATGGAGCCATGCTGCTCATTGAGAACCACATGCTTTGGTCCTTAGACAATGAACAGACATCTACTGTATATTGATGTATGTACTACATACCTGTTAATACCTCTGGTAAAATAACATGGGGACTAACATACAGTCAGTTGATCCAGGCTCCCAGTCAGGACCATGGACAGAGACAGTGCAGTAGCAGAGTGAAGAACTTGAGGGGACTTTGAAGAGTTCTCCCCCGAGAAAGGAAGTAACATGCAGTAATAGAGGAGATTGGGGCTCAACCACTTCAGCACTTACAGATAAAGAGGACAAGATGGTGGATGTAATACACAATTGTCTCCCCAAATGGATTTCATTAAAAACATTGTTATTGTACTGAGTGGGAGTTTTCTCTCAGTCAACAACAGATGGGAAAGCTGTTCAAGGTAAAAGTCATACATACACATCAATATAGTCTGCTGCTGTTATAAAAAGACTCAAGAGATGCCAGAGGGAGAAATATGTTTCAATCAGACTGGTCTTTTGAATGTTCATTTCTGGCTGAACCTCAACCATCAAAAGTTATTTCATCTTCTGTTTGTTGTGTGAGTGAGAGGAACTCTATCAAAGTCCAAAAATGCTGCAATATCAGAAAGTTTTACTCTGGCTGATAGATTTCAATCAGAAAACTACTGGAACAAGATGTTCTCATCATCCATGATAACTTCATATTCACTTTTTCTTGGGTTTCATTGAATCTTTTGGACATCAGGGTCTGTTCTCAGTGATACTCCTGGATTAATGACAATGGCAGTCACATTTTGGAACTTTTGGAATTACATAATAGTGTTGCTTTTCAGAAATCCTATGAATATTTTATCTTTTTTATCAGGCAGGGAACCGCTAAAGTATCACTTTTAGTAGAAACCTACACAGTAATAATAGCACCGTGTCTCGGAAAAGTCAAAGCTGAAGTTGAACAAATAGCGTAGAAATTAAAACTCAGGAACTGAAATTACTTTAATTATTATGACAAACAATATGTTCATAAAATAATATTTACTTCAGCAAACTTAAAAAATTGCTGAGAGATTACTGACAAGACACTATTTGATTACTATTCTATTACTATTGTATTCAGACTCTCCTATGTACTGATCTATTACTATGTAGTTAATTGTAGTCCGACTCTCCTACTATATATAACTGTAGTCAGACACAGTAACTATATAAGTGACAGCTTATGGTTTATTAATGGCTCACAATCCAAACCTTATTTCTCTGGGACCAATTATTCCACTCACATGGATGGCTCTGCACACATGTACACACCCTGGAGTCTCACACACACAGTACACATTACCATTATATATATATAGATATATCTATATGTATATATATATATATGTATGTGTGTGTGTGTGTGTGTGTGTGTGTGTGTGTGTGTGTGTGTGTGTGTATGTATATATATATATATATATAGATATATCTATATATCTCACACACACATATATATATAGCTAAACTAGAGAGAAACATAGAGAGACTTAAAGAAATATTCTGATATTGTGTTTATTTTTGAAACCACAGTCATACCCAGTAAAATAAAACGAGGCCACATTAAATCATCCAATAGTTACAGCATTCCAGGTCCTGGAACACAGAGCCCTGCTGTAAAGTTATTGTTATTTTCACAGAAATTGATATTAGTGTTGGACATTCATTTTTATCACATTGTAGCCCTGTTAAACTGGTTATCATTCCTGTTAACTTTGCAGCTTCTGTTGAATGTGAACAGAATTCAGAGATTAATCATTAATATGTTTTCACGTCTCAAACCCACAACACACTCTTTCTAATCTCTGGTTACACTCCCATCTTATTAACAAGCTATCTGCGTCCTCATTACCCTTTCACATATTTCCCAGTAGACAGATAATATGTTGGAAATACTCTAAATGGCTTATGGTAATAAAATCCACAATAAATCATGATATAGTAGATAAACAGCAAGATATTCATATGAATTCATTTATTTTCCCTTCAAGGAGAAGGATTAGTCAAATGATATTGGAGCCTTTGATAAAAGCTAAAGGAAGAGAAGAGAAGAGAAGAGAAGAGAAGAGAAGAGAAGAGAAGAAAGTGGTGAAGAAGTTTCTCCAGAGACCAACAGTGGAGAAAAGCTTGTAGTATATAGATATAGTACAGAGGAAAGAAACAGAAATCACCCTGCTGTTCCTTTGAACAGTGAGAACAAAGATGGGAAGTGTGTGCGTGCGTGTGTGTGTGTGTGTGTGACTGTTCCATCTCCACACCCCAGCATCTCACACAGAGGAGGAAAACACTGAACATCAACAGCTGTTTATGTCGACCTCTGACCTCTCTGCATTGAAAACACACTGCAATCATCAAGAATAATAACCAGTCTACAACTAACCACTACAACAGTGTGTGTGTGTGTGTGTGTGTGTGTGTGTGTGTGTGTCTTGCATCATGGTAGGAACTACACTGTCCTCGTTATCACAGTTACGTTGTTCTCTGCTGAGCCAACCAGGAAACTAAACTGTAATGAAGTCTGGGTTTGGGTTGCTGCTGTTTCACATGGTTTGTAAATCCAAGGATCGTTCGGTTCCCTTAGAATAAGCTCCAGGTTTTATAAAATGGGAAATGGCTGTCTGAAAATCAAATCCCACATAGACTTGGAAAAACAATTTGGAATATGATCAAAAAAAAAAAGATTACATTTCAGAATAAATTATTGTATCTATGACTTTCAGACTGTTTGGTATCCGACACAGATAAAAAGTCAGACACACACACACACACACACACACACACACACTCTCTCTCTCTCTCTCAAGCCTGAGTGTAATCAGCAGTTCTCTCTAGTTGGCAGAACGTTAATTGGACTCTGCTTTTGGAGAGGACACACAAGTAGCATAGGTTGGTTAATTAGTCTCCGTTTTGTGGACTGAATTAGCCTTCTGTAAGAATATACAATGAACTGCAGTAGCAAAGTGTAAACAATGCATTGTAGTGTGTTATTGATGGTTTGGTTCACCACACAATGCTAAGACAGTACTTCTTTCTGTCAAGGATCCAGACACACCACACACAGACACAGACACAGAGACACACTCAGACACACAGACACACACACACACACACACACATAGTAAAAAGTTATGGTGTGAATCTAATGATGATCTGATACTCCTTCACCAAGCCCATGTCACTGTGTGGTTTTGTAGTGTTGTAGTGGTGGAGAAGGCTCTCCACCACTACAATACGCTCTTTCTCTCCCTTCTCTGTATTCTACACTTGACTTTTGCCTTCTATTCTCCATTCCCAATTAAGACTCAGGTAATGGGTTCACATCTTCACATCATCTTCACATAGTAACACATGCATGTCAGTACAGTAGGTTATCATAGAGCTGTACCTTGTGGTGTTGAGGCTTGCATTTAGTAGAGATAACATGTTGTACATTGTGAATACAAGAGTCTCTTGGATGGAGATTTTTTTTCTTTACAGCAGCTGATTTATTTCAAGAAATATGAGCCTTCAAACTGCAGAATCAGGTTCAACTGTAAAGTGTCTGGCTGAAGGTTTAGCTACTTGACTCCTCATCCATCAGGACACATTACAGAATGGACCTATATTGATCTAACATGCTAAAAATATGACACCACATTACACAGCGTTCTCTCCTCTCTATGCTGTGACCTCCAGAACTGTATCATTTACAGTAAAGTTGCAGATACTCTGCAGTAGTCGTACTGTGAAGCTAATGACTCTTGGAGCTCTAGTTTCCCTGTTGGTCTCTGTCCTGAATAAAGCGCTACTTTGTCTATTTCTAGTGACGCCACCCCAGTGGCTTCCATCACACAGGCCTCCAGTTGACTATCTGTGATTCTGCAGAGAGCGTTTGATTTATGACTGTTTTCCTCTTGTTATAGGCTATTTGGATGCTCTGCTCCACCCCACTGGAGTTTTCAGCTAGCTAACAAACCCTGGGAAAGCTTCCCTAAAGACTTTGGTCTGTTTTAGTGCGACTGTCTCCTGCATCGACTCAGAGGTCAGATGTTTTAAAGTGTCGCTTCTCAAGTATACAGAGAGAGAGAGAGAGAGAGAGAGAGAGAGAGAGACATTGACTTTTGGTGTTTTTTAATAAAACATCTCACTTAAAAAAACACCTGAAAACCAGCCACGGTATCCTAAAACCTCATGCACGCAACCCACACTCACGCTCCCTGAAAAACTTACCCAGCCACTCGCTCACACACACACACACACACACACACACACACACCTGCACACCCCAGATTTACACTGACATCATGCCATAATACAACATAATACACATGACATAGCCAGGGTTGGGGAGTAACGGAATACATGTAACGGCGTTACGTATATAAAATATAAAATATGAGTAACTATATTCCGTTACAGTTACAGTTTAAATTGGTGGTATTCTGACTACAGTTACTGTCTTTAAAAATAATTACTTGAAGGGATTACTTTATTTGTTTGTTTTGTTTTATTTGCTCTAAAATTTATATGAGGCACGCATTTCCCATAAACAGATTTAAAAAATGTGCAATTTGTGCACGCGCAGTGCACCTGCCACACACCACAAGACAATGGCAATGTCGGAGGAGACACACAGCCAGGACACTCTCAGGAATGCGTTTTTGACATGGAAATATAAAGAACATTTTACTTACAAACATGGTCAAGAAGGTCGCAACATTACGGTGCAGTGCAAGCTCTGTTTGCCATCAACCAAGCTGGTTTCCGCATCAAAAGACTCCACGTCTAATTTGAAGAAGCACCTTGAGGTAGGTTCTTTTTTTTGTCATGCTAATTTACTCGTTAGTTTGGCTAACTAGCTTAGCCGAATTGCCGATATGTATCGCTAATTAGCCACCTAGAGATTAGTTATCCAGTCTGCTAGTTTGATGGCTGCCGGCTAGTTAACATTAGTGACAGAGTAGCTGGCTAGCCGGTCGGGTGATGTAGCAAACCATCAAGCCAATGAGTGGGGACTGACAAAACAACGGCAATTTCACACTTTTTAAAACGCGTTATAGTTGTAAGCCAGGACCTCTCCTGTTGAAGTATTCCAAAAGTAATCCAAAGTATTTAGAATACGTTACTTAACTTGAGTAATCTAATGGAATACGTTACAAATTACATTTTAGGGCATGTATTCAGTAATCTGTAGTGGAATACGTTTTAAAAGTAACCCTCCCAACACTGGACATAGCGTACATCCACACACCTTACAGCAAAACAAACATAATGCAAAAAAACAAAGAAAAACAGCCATACAGCAACACACACTGCAAACATGAACAGCATACCATCTCAAACAGAGCAAAACGCCCCTGTAGAGACCTGTTACAGTTGGAAAGATACAGACGGCCCCCCCTCCCCAACAGTACACACTGCCCCCTCCAGAGAGAGAGAGAGAGAGAGAGAGAGAGAGAGAGAGAGAGAGGTGTGTACAGATGAACTTCTTCCATCTACTTACAGTGTCCATCCTGTGGTTGTCAGTCTTCTCCTCTGCTGGTGAAGTGACTGCTTCCATAGCTGTCTGTTGCTGTGACATTGTGACATCATAATGAGATGTAGAACCTTACCAGCTCCATTCTAAAGGACTTTGGAAGATCATCCAGCTGCAGGCTGCTGGTTTCAACAACATTTACAAGTTTCAGTTGGCCTGAGAATGAGTGTGTGTTAATGTGTGTTGGTGTGGTCTGGTGTGTTTGTGTGTTATAGAGTACTCAGCATGCATAAATTCCATACTCCGGTCTGTGGGATACAACCCAGGATGTATGTATCTGTTATCTGTAATTTACAGTATCTTGCTCTGTTGTTTTGGCAGTACATTTTCACTCTGAGCAGACCAATAAGTGTCTTTTTGACTAGCATACTTTATTACACAGGCTTCTCCACAGCTTCATTACATAATACAAGCCTCTCCAGTGGCTGTAAAGCTCTTTGGCAGAACCCTTGATTATTACATTCTCACAAAGGAAAAATAGTTGTTCAATTAACTCTCAATATTATGATATAGTACAATCAAGCTACAGTGTTGTTCTCTGGTTCAGATCCAGTTCTAAGTGTTTTGGTCTCTGTCTCTTGTATTTTAGTCCATAGACATCTCAGTAACCCAACTAGACTTAAAGAAATCAGGCTTAGGGAGAAGAGGGATTGGTCTATATCAATAGAGATAATGAAATAAGAGTTAAAAGGAGAGAAGCAATTATTAAATCTTTCTGTTCAACCTCTTGCTTTACTGTGAGCAGAGAGCCAGCAGCTGTAATCTCTATTCATAGATGAGGGAGAGAAGGAGGAGAGAAGATGATCGATAGCCAGTTAAAGGAGAATAGTGGGATATTGTTGGACTGTTGGTCTCAGTGTTCAGCCGTCTGGAACAACAACAACAGATTAAGAAAAGCAGCCGCTGGTGTGATGGTTCATCAATTTAAAGCTGCACTCGGGAATTAGATGTTACATTAGAAACACTGTCAGACCTCAACATGAAATTGTATTTATATCCAGAAAAGAACAGTTTAAAGCTAGTTAAAGCTAGGCCTGGCAAACTGCCTAATGTAAAAACCAAGCAACTGGTACCAAGGTTCAGTCATTAGAAATACAGCTAACATCAGGGAAGCTAACATTGCTTTTGTCACAAACATCTTTTAAAACCCACTGCTACCTTCCAGCAACATCTAACAAGAAACTTTTCTGGACATCACCATTAAAATCTGGGTTTACAGACAGCTTTTTATCTATACTGAACTTTACCATGTTAAATGTGAACAAGAAACAACAACAAGAAATACAAGAAATGTGAAGAACAAAGGTGAGAGTAAAAGAGAAAGGATAACTACTGTTGTTTTAGTCACAGGCAACCTACCTTCCGAGAGAGAGAGAGAGAGAGAGAGAGAGAGAGAGAGAGAGAGAGAGAGAATGGAAGCAGCCAGTCAGTCCTACAGCTCAGGACTATTATGGGATGGCTGCTCTATAGACACTAGAGAGCAGAAATCAGTTTGGACTGGATCATGTAATGGGAGTGCTATCCAAAGTGGTTTCTCAGAAACAACATTGTGCATTCAGGATAGAAACCCCAGATCCCTGATTGGCTGGATTCATGTCGAGGACGAAAGACACATTATCACACACATATTTCTCTGCTACTTGAAATCCTTCTAGAGGCCATTCACTGTTCTGTGTTGTGTTGTTCTGTCAAGATTAAAGACAGATCCAAGGTCGACTCTTAACCTTTCTGCTGGCTGAGAGGAGCAGAGAAATCACACACACACACACACACACACACACACACACACACACACACACACACACCAGGCTGCCTGTCTCATCTCCAAATTCCCACAATGAGCTCTATCTCTAACAGCAACAGATCCTAATGATTCTTCAAGGAAGAAAGATAGAGTGATGAGAAAAGGCACCAGGTAGATATATGTGATTAAAATATGCTAATTAAGATTCTATTAAGTATTCTGTCAAATTGCAAGGTATTTCCACAAATCTGAATGTATTGACTGAAGTTGAAGAACCCACAAAGTCCATTAACTGTGAATCAATTCTTAACAGCTACTTTTGGTTTATTTTGTCTGGTTTATATGAACCTGTGGATCAGTCCTACATCTACAAACCACACCCATCTGGCCTATCTGAATAATCAATAGGATTACAGAGCGTTCTGATTGATATTCATATTGCTTTCCTCCATTAGTCTACAAGACTACAACACTTTCAATTAACTGTCAACCTAGCCAGCAATTTATTATCCTCTCATTCAATTAAAATAATAACATTCTGTTATTAATACATCTAGCCTATCACTTACTGGAAAATGCCATACAGACCAGATAAATCATTTAATATCTTCAGATACTGCCAAATCAATCTTACTTTCTGAAATGGTAAAAACAATGAAAATATGGTAGACAAAGGCTTGTTGGATGGATGGACCAGGTTGGATAGTGTTGTATCCTCTAGTGTTTTCACACAATGTAAAATATATTGATAAGCTTCACATTACAGCAGCCTATACACTCTTTCCCCATGTGAATGAGCTTCCTTATGTCTCTGTCCCGGCCTGGAGAAACCACACTGCTAGGACATTTTGAACCTCTGTGTGTTCAGGTCTGGGACTGTGTTGACTGGCTCCGCTGTGCATACTGTCTCCACCAGCACCTCACTGACATGCAGGGAGAGGGGACTGTGTTATCTGGCATGGCCGACCACAGCTTGAATTCATACAACACATGCAGCAACGACAGACCAATGGAAATAACAGACAGGGACTTTGGTTCATTGAACAGTAGAGGATCTAGGTGGGTGGATGTATAGAAAAGTGTGTGTGTGTGTGTGTGTGTGCGCGTGTGTGTGTGCGTGTGCGCTTGTGTTTTTAAGTAACTCTGACTGTCTTTTTTTAACATGACAGTAGAGCAACCGTGACATTTCCCAATGCTGCAGTGAGTCTGTGGGGAAAAGACACACTGAACAGAGGGGAAGAACATCGAGTTTCTCCTGTGACTCAGAATGTCTCAGTGGAGTGTGTTTCTCTGTGTGTGTGTGTGTGTGTGTGTGTGTGTGTGTGTGTGTGTGTGTGTGTGTCTGTGTGTGTGTGTGTGTCTGCAACATCGATGTAATCCTTTGATAAGGCTGTTTTTATCCCTGTGATACCCAACATGCAAAGCTTCTGTTTCCCCGGGGCAGCTTAGTCTCACTGTTCACTAGTCAGTCTGACAGATTAGTTTCCTTATTGAATGTATGTGTTGATGAGAGCCACAGGATCACTGACGCACGGTGTGAATGTGAATCCAACACACACTAACCATGCAGTGACAACCATGGCTGTCACTGCATGAACAGGTATAAGCATCAGAGCAATATTACAGAGGCACTGCATTGTCTAGTGGCTTTAAGTAATCACACTGTGTTCAACAGTTTCACATAGCCAGACATTTCCCTACACATTGTTTCCATACACTTAGTTTGACACATTGTGCCTGCTGTCAAGCAGGAATAAAGGCAGGGGAAATGTTGCATCCATGTAGGAACCAGAGGACGACTGGCTGAGATGTGATGAACAGGTTGTGGATGTGGTGGAGGGACGGTGGTAATCACAGCAGAGTCGGCTGTTTGCTCCAGAACACAAGAAGAAATCACTATTCCCCAGTAAAACATCTGTTGAGTCGGACTATGTGTTACAGCAGATGAGACATAATGATGAAACACAAAGAGCGGTCAGTCCATCAGCATAGAAGCAAAACTGTCCCCATCACCACTTTATGGTAATAAGACACTGATCTCAGAGCAGCCGTCATTAACTTTGACTTGACTTTGTCTCCTTGATGCTCGGCTGGAGAAACTCAAGGGACCAGAGTGTTGTTTGTCTTTCCTGACCCATCCTGTCTCTCTCTATTGATAAATACTCGGGCCTTCTACATGATACTTCCACCATATTAAATGATTATCCTTCCTGTTTCTGATGGGCATCACAATAAGAGCTACAATCAGGTAGTTTACTAAGCTACTTCTGGTGTTAAAAATAGGTTAAATATACAAATTTGTATCAGTCACCGTAATATCAGTTTTACCGGTACTGAACCCACAGCCTGTGTGCCGGCATAATCATCAATGAGGATGGTGACATTTTATAGTCGCTACTGATGTGAGAACAGGTTTGACCTGATGATAGCAGTGGATTGAAGAATACGATGGCCTGTTACCACAACTTTTGTCCACACACAGAGGGAATATCTAACACCAGTGGATATGTGGACTCACACATCACCAGCTTGCACACACTGTGATGCACAACACACACATGCATAACACCCTCACATCTCATTAGCATAAGAACTAGTTGTTTTTTACCTGTTTCAAGATCCACAGATGAAGGTTCAGGATGGAGCATCCCAGAAAACAGAGGGAGAGAGAGAAAACACACAATTAGCAACTAAACACCAGACATGAACTGAATCTACTTAAAGCCACTGGAGTAAACCAAGCAAGACCCAGTAAGATCACAAATCATTAGTATAAAGGCATTAATCTGAAAGTACTACTGAATATGGATGATGGGGACAGAGGATGTGGTTCTACTTCAGTCCAACCCAAAATAGCAGCTGAACACTCCTCTCTCTGTCTCCTCTGTTTAGACTAATTAGCTGATTCCTCTAGTAGGAACAGAGGTTGGCAGGATCTGGTCCTGCCAGGCTGAGATAGTGTGTGTGCCAGGTCTGCCTGGCATGGCAGCGTGGGAGAGGCTGGCCTGCTGGTCAAGTCTGAGATGAGGTGATGAGAGCTTGATCATAGTAGCAGATACAGTTTGAACAGATTGATGCTTGATGATGAGTGGGACGACAGAGAAGAGAGCAAAACAAACCAGGACTCTGTAGAATGGATTTAAATACAATATGAAAGCTCTGCTAGGTCAAACAATACAAGATCATGTTGCTAAGCCTGTAATTGCATGTAGCCTAAGAGGATCATGGCTTGGTCACAGTTATTCTCTGTGTATCAGTTGTATCCCCAGGCTGCTGCAGCAAGATGAACAACAAGAGTGGATTGTGGAGGTGGAAAGATACTGAATACTACACTTCCAATAGAGAGAAGCTGAACACTTCACACAGAAAATGAGTGTGTATCTGTGAGTGAGAAAGAGAGGAGAGGGAAGAAGAGAGAAAGTGGGAGCAGGACAAAGAGAGGAACGAGCACATTTTCTACAAAATCAACTGGTGACTCAGCATTGATGGAGAAAAACTATTTTGTAACTTGCAAGGAGGACAGTGAGCGGAGGAGAGAGAGTGATGAAGAAAGAGCAAAACTTCTCTTTTGAAACTTGCCTCGTAGAGAGAGAAAAAGTGAAGGAAACTACTCTCTACTTGAAGGCGTCTCTTCTCTCTTCTTTTTCTTCACATCATAGCAGGTGGTAGCGTGTGTGTGTGTGTGTGTGTTTAGTGTAGGTGTGATAGTGAGGCAGTTCTTAGTTTTAGTCCAGTACACCAGCCCCACTGCTCATTGTAGTTCCTTCCTTCCGTCCTTTCTCCCTTCCTGCCTTCCTTCTATCTTACTTTCTATTGTATGCCCTATAGTACATCGATACGTTCTTAATTTCCTGCAGTTCATCAGTTTGATGCAACTTATTGTTCAACGTTTTCAAATCTCCAAAAATACTCCACACTGGACAAAGTAATGCATCATTCATGCTACCCTATATTATCCATATTAACCCATACATCCCTGTTCAAATGCTGTGGTTGACTCACTCTGGTTGATTTACAACACAGCAAGTTAAGTCTGGGCTGAATCCAGTTCACACACAGTCAATAGCAGACAAAACCCTGACTGACAGAGCTTCTCCTCCTCTCCTCCCCTCTCTTTTCCCTCTTTGTCCTCCTCTGTTCTCCCTGCTCTATTATCAATGGACTGAGTGGTCGATAGCTGGAGTAACTATGTCTTGATCTGTAATTGTAGCGGTCAAAAGAGAGAGACATAGAGGACAATGTCTGGTTTCCAACACCAGTGATTTACCAATGATGAGTCTCCATTCTACTCTGATGAGCCAATCTCTGACCTGCTGTGATCCATTCTGGAGACACATTGAAACACACTGGGTTTGGCTAAGGCAGAATGGAGATGGTTTTCCTCAAACAGCCGTACCAGTACAGAGTGATGGACATCAAACATCATATTCACTATAATCCGTGCAAAACATCAATTTAACACTCTTTACTATTTCAGGGAAGAAAACAAGGCTATGAGACTTAATGACTAAATTCATGTGTGAAGGAACATTTTCCATTGTCTACTTCTTTTTCTTGTGTTTTTGAAAAGGAGAAAATGAAAACAGTAAACAATATGAATACCTACTGTCTCCACTAAGCTATGCAACAACCAACTGCATAATCAGTTAATTACTACATTGCAAAACCAATAGTAAGTAGACTAAGGCTTGACAATATAATGTCTAGCACTATTCAGTGAGATGGGATGGGAGGGAAGAAGAGAGAGAGGGTGAGATCAAAATGAAAGACTACTGAGACCACTTGTCAAAGGAATGATCACCACTTAATCTGAAATGTGCTGATTAGAAATCAGAATAAATACCAGTACACCAGTGTATTTCCATTCAGATTCACGGCATAGAATGAATAGTCACATTTTTAATAGCTTAACCCATAATTTAACTGAACAGAACAGAAAGACAGAAAAGACATTTGATTGAAGTGTAGTGTGCTTACAGTCTGATAAGTGTTTTCAGCAGTATCAGACACGACACGCTCAATGCTGGAGACAGACACAATGATATTTAGAGGGAGGATGAAATTGCTCCTGAGAATGTATTGAAAATCCCATTTGCTCTCCATTTCCTCACTGCATTACAGCTTTCCCATGGGTCACTGAGCCATGGTAATATCCAGAAGAGATTATTTGGGGGTCTCAGTACCCATAAAAGGAGTTGACATAAGAGTGCCTCCTTTTTTCATCCAAAGTTTAATAACACCCAATAGCTTTTTTTTCTACACACACACACACACACACACACACACACACACACACACACACACACACACAGAATTACACATTCTCCTCCAGCCTTTCCTCAGGAAAGTCTGTTCCATTTGGAGGTTTTAGTGAGGGAGAGAGGGCTCATTATGGACTGAAGGGTATGCAAAGGCACTCGACAGTCGCTTCTAGCAGCAACCAGGAGACAAACACTCATCAAAAGACCTCTTCACCCCGCTCTGACAGAGGAGATGCTGCCCAGTTTAATCTGCAAATGACTTGGACACTGCTGTGATGGAAATGTATTCAACGAAATTACAAAAGAGCTCACATACTTGAATTCAAACTGATAGCTAAATTACATATTTGGGACATTCAAAATTCCGACACAAAGCTGAAATCACTGGCATTTAATTGTTTGTATATAGTATCATTTTAGTCACTTTGCATCAACACATTAACAGTTTGAAAAGAATTGTGCGAATATGTTTTAGTAACGCATCCATGAATACACATAGACAGTAACAGATGGAAGCAGGCAGACACACATAGAAAGCCAGAGTACACACACACACACACACACACAGTGACACACACACACACACACACACACAGTGAGACAACACCAGGAGCCTGGTGTTGTTGGTGACACAGTTGTCATGGTAACAAACCAGCTGTAAATTGGATCTGTGTGTGTGTTTGTGTTGTTAATGAGAACCTTACTCCTTCATCCTGCCTGGTTAAAATGTGATGAGGTGTTTCTACTCTCCTGTCAGGACCTTCACTGCAATCACTGCCTCATAGGCTTTAATTACACTGAAAGCTGAACACACACACACACACACACACACATACACACACACACACACACACAAGCTAAATTAACTGCTTCTACTATGCCTGACAAAACTTAAAGCCTGGTGCATTTTGGTGAGACATATAATTATTCTTTTTGTTTATTTCTTTGACTTTGCATAGTAATGTCTGCATCAGGCTGTATCACAGTTTAATAAAATGGAGTTTCCATATGATTTATTAGAGAGAGACAGAGAGAGAGAGAGAGATGTTGTTAGATGAGTTTTGTTTTCACTAGAAATAAACTGTGTGAGAATTATATATCACAGACTACAGAAGCCATGAAAGATAAGATGAAAAAAGTATACTTTACACCTTCAGTTGTGCTTTTACACATTGTATTTATTTATTTATTTATATTGGTATTTTTTGCCTTTATTAGAAGCAATCCTTGTAATGCCAGTCTTAACTCCCTACTGATGTAACATGGGGTTACAAACTGTTTTCTTATACTGTTTGTTTTAACACTAACCAAATATGAAAACTCATATTTCAAAATAAAGAGATGATTAGTTTGTTAAGCCAATGAAAGAACTGTTGACAAAATATTCTTATACAATATTTTCAGCTGTGTGGAGCTTTTCTTTTGTCTTCATTAATCTAGTAAGACAGGTGAGAAAACATCAATAAAGGTATAAAGCAGGTAGATGTTGTGGTAGGAATGGCTCTTCAATGCTCCATCATCTGTGATGCTGAAGCAGCTATTCTGCTGACAAGCTGTGACTCTAACTGACACTGTCAACCTGGGGCTTTGTTTCCTTTCAGACAATCCTTTCATCCTTTTCTTTCTCTTCTCTCGATTCCAGAAGACAACAATCTTCCATCTCTGAATCTAGGAGATGGAAAATTAATCTTCCATTCTAGATGTGAATAAACCAAAGAATATTGTCTTTTTGAACTTGCTTGTCTGACCAGCGCTTGGTTTACTGGCCTTTATCTCAGTATGCAAAGGTACATGATGCAGACGTAACGAGCATGAAGAAGGTGTAGAACTAAACTTGACTGAAAAAATCTTATCTCCACTGTGTTTGGAGAGAAACAGAAAAGGTACTTTCACATTTAAAGTATTCCAATTTAACAGCCTGTTAATTTCTCAGCGAAACATCATCCTGGCATCACAACCTACTCAACTTTGTTTACGTATTACACACTTCTATCTGAAGAGAGAGAGAGAATCAGTCAGATCATGTTTGTATCATTTCCTCTCCTCAGACTTTTGATCTGATCCCCTGTCAATATCAAACAAAACACAGCAGGTTTTCTCCCAGTAGAGACTGAACCAATGAAAGAATGAGATACCAAGTTACATACTGACACAGCACATAGAGAATACTGACTGCATGATGCAGGGATGGAGCATGGGGACATACAGTATCAGATTCACAACTGGTAACTCATAGATGTCAAAGCCGATCTGATGTATGAGACAAAACAGTATAGAGATGGATCAGCGGACAGAGGAAAGCTGGAGACAGTCATCTAAAAACCTAGTCTAACCCTTGAATCAAGACAAGGTTTTCTTGATGTTCTATTGGTTTTTTAATTCAATTCTGACTTCATTTCTGTGAAAATTGATTTTCAGACTGAAATCCTTTATTACTTTGACTTTCTCCATCATGACAAACAGATACATTCTCCTGCAATTCTAGCAAGTGAACTTTTGAATGTGAATATTTCACTGGTTCATATTAAACACTAATGAGCCTTTAGTGAGCGGATCAACTCTATGATAGAATATGGATTAGAGAGGAAACCTAAAACCACATGAAACACACAAGGACTCAGAGCTCAGGGTGAACTACAGTAAAACTGCTTGTTCAGTGGAGCTCAATACAAACTCTCTAACTGTTGATGTTGTTCCAGTTCTGCACCTCATCAGTCATGATGCGCAGTAAGACAACACTACTGGATTGTATCCAAACAAGGACAAACTCCATAAGATCTGTGTTAACACACTTCATGTTCACAGCATAAACATTCCAAAGTGTGTGTGCTTGCTTGCATGTGTGCGTTTATGTGTGTGTCTTTCTGTGCTTGTGTGTGTGTGAATGCGCGGGGGTTAGCCAGCCTGAGAAGAGACTCATCACAAGGCAAACAGTTGTTGATTCACTGAGTCGCTGAGGCAGAACAACATCAACACACTCCTGTTGCTCCCATTTATCATTCCTGCTGAAGAAGACACACCAGTCATTTGTCATTCTTGGCAGTTTGTCATTGTTCTCAGTGTCATTCTTCTTAACCACTGGAACAACAGCAAGACGATGTGCTGCTCATCTCCTGCACTTCAACATTCAAATGAAATAATTGCATCAGTCACTATGTTTAGATGCACACCAATAATGTGATTATAATGTGATTAAGGCAATAATGCGAGTAAGACAGAACCCATGTAAACACCATACTCTGATTATGTCAATGAGATTATGCTCATAGGTGAAGTAAGCATGATTGCAGTAAGATATGTGGAGTAGTCTGATCTTAATTGCATTAATAGGACAGATTAGGTTGTGGATGGATGACAGATATTAGTAAGAACAACCTTACTAATATCTGTCATCCACAACAGCTTGTAGGATATATTTTGGTTGATGCTATATCCATCCAAAGGCGGAAGGACAGGTAGGCCTATGTGCGTTCCATCAATATCAGATCACTTTGTATTCTGCTGCCATATCTGTGTGTTTAGAATTCAGCTTGACTATCCTATAGACACTTAAAGGCAGTGAATAAGACATTGATTTTCAAAAGACCAGAAATGCTTTTGGAGAGGGAGAAGAAAATCTGATCCAATTTTAATAGCTGATGTATATCAAAGAGCAGCAGAAGACTTTAAGAAAAGATAAGGACGTAATTTAGCTTCACTCATGTTTATACAATGGCTCTGCCAGAGAGAGAAAATCGGTGAATCACAATGATCTGAATTGAACCCGATGAAAGTAATTTCCGATATTTTTTAGCCCAAGGAAGAGAGAAACTGGCAGACAAAGTATTCATTTCACAGTTCATACTCCAAATATCCTTTTCCCTTTCAGGCTAAGGGACATAGTCCATCAGACACAGACAGAGCTTTTAGACTGGTGGAGGCATTTTGCACTGTTCATCAAAATGTATTAGAGCCATACATAACATTTCTCTACTGTGTATGCAGGTTATCACAGCTACACAGTAGTCACCCAGTCTAACAAATTAACCCCGGGTATGTACTTCAGACTTCTATTGCAACAAATTAAAAACAAGAGTAAAATGTCAACCTCTTTGAACTTAAATGCAATCATGTCTTGTATGAAAACGATCAATGGTGGCACATTTACATTTACTATAACTGACCAGGAGTCTTTTGGTGTTTCTGATTGCAGTCACACAACACATAGGCCTATCAGTTCAGAAATAATGGCTTCAGTCTTACACTTCAAACAAGGACATTGATTTTACTTGAGGAGCTGGTTCAGTGCCAAGGCTGACTGAGGAGCTACATGAGCAGATAACATTTACACCGGAAACTACACTCAGCAAAATGTCTCTCTCCCTGTCTCTCTCTCTTTCTTCCACTCCAAAGTCTTGCTTTTTTTTTTTTAGCTCGCTCATCATGTATAGTTCACATAGCCCTTCAGAATAAAACTCAGGCATGACAGATGCACTGGCTCTTTCCCATTTGTGTTGATGCCTTTATAACAGTACAACATTTCCCTGAGTTTGAAAAATGACATATTTCTGCGTGAAGGGTGTTGAAAAACTCCTCATCAAAGTATGGCAATCCAGATGGCGGAATACACATTCCAAACATAAAAAAAGATCTTTGTTGGATATACTTAGCTCCTGGTCTATTTTAAGCCAAATGTGATTTTTCTCTTGTTTGACAGGTTTTATATATTGGGTCAGGTTGTTTCTAATCCAAATTATTATACTTCCAGAATCTCTACCATGTTGCACAGTTCTTATTTTCCATGAAGGCACTATGATTTTGTAAAAACCTGGAGAGACTGCATTCAATCAACACCAACATTCTATTACAATGAGAATATCAACCTTTTGTGTATAATTCAAGAAGTCTGGATCTGTTGTTTTCAAACCAAAAGCACTTGAGTACAGGCCCTGAATGTTCCAAAAATGTACAGTATATTTAGAGATTTCATCAGTGTGATTTTATATGTCAATATTACCATTTATCCGAAGCAAAATCAAGCCCTTGTATATATTCAGATTGTGAATAATTGTTTTTGTTTGTCTAAAATATGTATAATAATTTGTTAGTCTATTTATATAGTAGTGTGTATTATAATTTAAAGATATGGAGAAAATAAAGGTTACAGGAATAAATTCAATGAAAATATAATGCAGTTAGGTTTTCCTTTTAGCTGCACTGTTACGAAGTAGGCTAGAGAGAGAGAGAGAGAGAGAGAGAGAGAGAGAGAGACAGAGCAGCTGAGGGTGTTTTTCTTTGGAGGGTGGAAGGAGAGAAAAAGCCACTAAGTCATTTTTCCTCCTGAACTCTGTCAGCGAGGGTCCCAGACGGAGCGGGAGTCAGACAGACGGTCAGCCTTGGACAACTAAACTGATGCCAAGCCTGTCAGCAACCCTGACATGGAGGAATCAGTTTTCACCTCACACACTCCAAGATAATTACACATCATTAACAAAGTAGAGGGCTTTAAACATCTACAAGTGATAAGAGGTTGTCAGACAAAGTGGGAGAAAGTGAAGGTTGAAGGTCCTGGCAGATGGCAGAAAAAATGAGGAGTGTTGCAGGGAGCTTTTTTCTACATGTTTTGTTTGAAAAGTAAAGGTAAATGGAATGGAAGGAATTAATTGTGTTAAGTGTTAGTTTTAAAAAGTGAATTAGCCTAACAGAGTGACCACAGTGGACTTCAACAACCGAAGCATGAAATTGCAAGACAAGATTAAACGTATGTAATAAAAAAAAGGCCTTCCATTTGAATTGTATTACAGATGTAAAAATATATCCCACTATTATAAATATAATAGTGAGCTGACATTGCCTGTGGGTTGTGATGACTGGGATAATGTTTGATAATTGTCTCAATTCAGTTCCATTGTATCTACCTATGTTCCTTCTGTTAATGACTATTGACATATTGAAGGATATTCATGAACTATATCTCACTAGATGTTCATTGTTACAGACTCGGGAGTGTTACCAAGATAAACAGCTGTCAGTCATTAGAAGGTATCAATATCCTGACTAGGTGAAATGAGCCTCTCCTAAAGAGCTGATTAATTCATCTGAGAAGCAGAAACATGGTGCAGCATTCCCCTGAGACAGGATATGACAGACATGCAGCTAATACATCATGTCCTGCTCATTACTGCACAACACTGTCTGTCTAATGGACACATCAGCATGATGCATACAAATACTGTACTTAGGTCCTGGTATAATAACTGCTGCAATATGATACATATCTCTCTTCTCCTCTCTCTCCTCTCACTCTCTCTCTCTCTCTCTCTCTCTCTCTCTCCTCTCTCTCTCTCTCTCTCTCTCTCTCTCTCTCTCACTCTCTCTCTCTCTCTCTCTCTCTCTCTCTCTCTCTCTCTCTCTCTCTCTCTCTCTCTCTCTCTCTCTCTCTCTCTCTCTCTCTCTCTCTCTCTCTCTCTCTCTCTCTCTCTCTCACTCTCTCTCTCTCTCTCTCTCTCTCTCTCTCTCTCTCTCTCTCTCCCCCTCTCTTATCTGTTGGTGCTTGTCATCATCTTGCTCACATCAGAAGGAGTTGAGGTGGGGCTGTTTATGAAACCCCATCAAACCTGAAGAGATGTAGCCAGGCGGAGCAGCATTTCACACTGCAGTGGTTCTACAAGCGGCTCTGGGCCCACGGCCGTGCCTCTCTCTGTCTGCTGCTGGATCTGATGCAGACCAACAGGAGTCATACGGCTGACAGCTGCAAATGGAAACAGTGCTTTCCTGTCATGATTACTACATCTAAATCTGGAGGCATACATGTGTTTTAACATGCAATATACAAGATTATTTAGAGGTCTCTCATATCTACAGTAATTTCAGTCAGTTCTCTGTGGTGCGACTGTATGTTGTGTGCGAAGGCATATTAGCACTTTTCCTTTTTTCTCTGCCAGTCCTCTGTTGAAAATAAAATTAAACTGCTCCACTGAGATTCCCTGGAAAAATAAAAATCATAGTAATTGTGGTTAAAAGCTGCAGATGTATGAGTAACAAGTAAACAATTTCCCATCTACAGGCAGTATTGCTCTGTGTGTGTCAGACCACACTTTGACTCTGGGTGAATTTCAGTGTGTTGGAGTTTATGTAATGGATGACTGCATCAGACCATTATTCAGTAACTTTACTAATTAAAATTATTCAAATTACTATCTGTGCTTTTCCAATGATAAGACTATTAGTCAAAATGTTCTCTTTATTCCTGAAATTCTGCACAATTGTCTGAAATGTGCCAGGCCTGCAAAATAGGAACAACTGGCAGCCTGAGGCCTTCAAGAAATCTACATGAACATAAAACTAAGATGAAATCAATTTACAATGTCCAATAAACCAAAACCCTGAGCAAACACTTTCTCTGAACGCTTTTTCCTCAGCAACAATTTTTTTTTATCATTGCAACTCAATCAATGTAATGCAAACCACCAGCACAAGCTGAATGCACTGGAATACTTAACGTGGAATAGTTAAAGTTGAGCTCATTTTTCAGAACCAGTGATATAGGAAGGTTTATCATCAAGATATTAAGCCGTGACCAGTGAATAGGTCAAGGCTTAAACGTCTTGATTTATTAAACCATGGGACAACATGCCATATCACAAGCCTGGATTGACTATGCAGGTCCATCCTACTCCCACACACCAGATAAGGTGGGAGTAGTCTAACATGCGAGCCTCCTAGTACCGGCCGACTCATGGTTGGTCTAAATAGTGCCCCAGCACCTTAAGACTCCAGCACAACAGGCCTCTCTCTTGAGCACTGACCTGGAAAAAGACCCAGACGCATCCAACAGATAAAATCTGATGGACTGACCCCAGAACTACACAGCATGCGCTCCGTTTGTGTATCCGAACTTGTTGTGGCCCAGTTGCAGCGTGATAACTAGGATTTTACCTATGGGTAACACAGTTATCTAGTTTTGCTTATTGTTCCATAAACAACTCAAGTTGTACCGTTAAGGAACATTAATGTACCATAGAGGAGTCACTTTTTTAGGTGTGTAATGTAGGTGTGCTGTCGCCAAATAGAAGCTTCTTAGCAGCTATCCATGGATAACCTCATCTCCAACATTTATTTTAGTGACATTGGTTCATGTATCCTCTATTTTGTTAACTGACATGGTGATAACTACCATAAGCAAAATCTTGGCAGTTATACATTTATATGGCTAAAATACAGAACAGACAGATGCATAGTCCGTCAAAAATAGAAGCCACGCGTATCTCCAGAGTTGCGGCTCTGATCCGGCTCCGTCAGCAGATCTGTCAATGTGCTGCAGGTTACAGTGACGTAAACGGCTGCGTATCTGATCCGACCCTTCCGACACAAACGGACGGAACAGAAACGCAACCGGTGCAGCTGAGCCGTGAGAGGGAGACTGAGAGGATTTTAGGGGTTAGGGTATACCCACCAAATAACCTTCTAACCCTAGTATCTAGGTCTTGCACTATCCGCTAATGTTTCTCTCTCGGGCAGAGAAGAGACAGACAGCGGGCAGGAATAGTGCGGGAGCAGGACGCCACCTGGGCAGAGACAGATAAGAGGCTGCCCGCTGTCTTGCAGGTCATCCTTCGCTAGGGTGGGAGGGCAAGCGGCAGGAGACGTGACAGGGGCAGACGGGCCGGGTCCGGAGGGACGTCACCGCATCCTGCCCCGCTGTCATTGCATACCAACTGCAGCTCCGAGGAGCGGGGTAAAGCGGTGTCTACAGTACCTCTCCTCTTGTTTCCTTTTATCAGGTCTAAATCATATTTCCTTCACAATACTTACTCATAGAGACCATTTTCTCTCCAGATGTCAAACTTTTGTCTGTGAAAAAAAATCCATTTCCAATTCTACCTCTTCATTGTTTTTTTGTTCTATTTCATTCAGTTCTTTTCTTCCTCCTATTATTATTGTTTCCTGCCCTGGGCGATAAGAAAAAAAAGATTCAGCTCCTTTTCAGCAGGCTGGAGAAAGAACAATGTTAGTTTCTGTGACTAACATTGTGACATTGTGGTGAACTTGATTAGTTTGTTGTACCTGGCTCTTGACTGCAAGATGCTGAGGCTGTTAAGTGTTTTGCGATGGTAAATCCTCACACAGCCCGGATCTTTCACTTGAGAGAGTTCAACTAACATTAGAATGATGAAGACTGTAGGTCTGTACTAATGAGCATAGTGAGTTGTGTTGTGTTGTGTGTTTTTGTCATCACAGTGGGAATTTGGAGAGTGACTGATTCCCATTAGCTGAGCTAAAGCTTTATGTATCATGAGACTCTCTTGTTTCTGACAGTAGTTTGGGATGAAAGAGGCATGAGAGGATGGTTAAACACTGGTTCAAAAAGAAGAATATTTAAAATTCAAAATTAACCAATATATAGATTATCTGGGAAAGACCAGCTAGCAGCTGCAGTCAAAAAGCAGCATAAGTTGTGTTGTTGCTACAGTATTTTTTGGAATGGGTATGGGCATGTTTACACTTGCTTGTCTACAAGAGCTGCGAGTAAGTGCAGCTTTTATTTTGATGTGTAACTTCTATTTGCAACTTATATTTACACTGGGGAATGATCTTAGCTAGTACAGAGACGTGCAGGAAATCATACTTTATTGTTTTTATTGTTTTTATTGTTTTTATTGTAACTCTATAACTCTCATTCTATGGGTGGTGTTATAGCATGCATTCCATGGGTCTGACTCATCGGGCTAATCTCTCCACAATATAACAAATCTCAAACCACTTCAAGAATTGTGGTTGCAACATTTATTAGACAAGTCAGATGTTGGCATGCCGGCCCACAGGATACGGTAAAAGTTTAATTGCAGTTGACTATTCCCCCTCCCACTCTTGATTGGTTGAATCCATTCAACAACTAAGTGAAGGCGGGATATCTGGTGAAGTGCGCTACACATACATATTCAATTATTACTCGTGAGATTATCCAGCCTCTAATAACATTTATAACCATACAGACCCTTGAAGGACTCCACTGCATGTCTGGAAGATTCATCCTCTTCTGCTGGTTGATATTCTCCACCTTCCTTCTCTCCTAATGATATTTTGCCATTACAAAATCACATTATTCAAATGTCTTCATAAATATTTATGGTGAGGTGTGAAGTAGGGAGGAAGAGGGACGTGTGAGGGAGATGGAGGTTTTCTACTCCCACCTTCCTGGTCATGGAAATTGGAGAGAAAGCAAGTGTGTGGGTGCAGATTTTGAAGAATTTCCTTCATTGGCATTCACCCACATTAACCAACAAATTCTCTGCCAAAATTAGTTCCAGTCCCTTTTAAAGCTGCTATCACAAAACGAGTGTGTGCATGTGAAGACAGAAAGATGCCTGGAGGCAGGTAGACAACAATGGGAAGACTTAAAATTTTGTGACATTTCCAATTAAGCAATAAGTCATGGGAGGTCATGCTTTACAGAGGCTTTAACCTTCTTGACTGTTCTAAAATCCTGGTGAAGCACAAAAACAGAAAAAAACACAAATGTTAAATAAATGTTTTGTTTACAACTTTAATTTAACTTGTCAAACATGTTTTAGCCAATCAAAATTGAGGCCTGAAGCTATCTGTTTTAGAAAAAATATGAATCCATATCTGAGGCAGTATGTCTACAAATGTCTTGGCCTCTCCTAGTCCCATAGGTGATGACTCTCAAATGTCACTAACCTACCTTACTAACTAACCCTAACATTATTTAATGGTAGAAACAAGTTCCAACACAGTGTTGTTCTGTGATATTAGTTCATCAGTTCTCCTACTTGTCATGCATGTGTTTTTCAATAGTGGAAACTTGTCTTCTCTGATCCAAACAGAAACAGATTGCTTTTTGAAGCTGAGATATTAAGGGTTGGAAACAGACAAAACTGTTTTATAATCTCTGGTATCGGTGCCGTCTCTGATTTAGTGACTCTGAAAGGTCACAAGTGAAACATGCTGACATATTGATATTTAATATCTGAACTCATGTAGCACACTCAGCAATTTTATGTGGTGAACTGAATCTCCAGGAACCAAACTGAACTGAATGTTTGTGTTTGTGCCAGAATTTTGGGCTTTTTTTTTTTTTTTTTTTTTTTTTTTAATTTACCTCCAGGATAGGAAAATAAAAAGGTTAGTCAAAAGGTTTGTAAAGTGTTCTGACCTGACAAGGCTTGGGATCTGTCCAACAGTCTGAAATGCCCATTTTTCCTTGACTAAAGTTGTTATTTTGCCAAGATTGCTAACTGCTGTATGAAGAAATGATCTCACTGTCAGAATTGCAAGTAATGTTTTCTCTTACAATCGCTTACGCAAAGTATATCTTCCTCTAGCCTTCTGGGAAGTACTGTAATCACAGGCGAAAAGTTCAAATAGGTTCCAGAGACAGAATTGCCAGGCCCAGCTGGGTCAGGTCATATATGCAGCTTAAGTACCTCGGATGCTACCTTTTCAGCAAAATGGGAGTTCGGATCTGCACTCCACAACTCCACTGAAGGATTGCTGAGCAACCTGAGAGCTGAATTAAACATTAGAATCTGAATCAAATTGACTGTAATTAATTGATCATATTTTCATTATTCTTTAATCTCAGAGGATTGAATAATGATAATAATCATGTTAGGGAGAAAACCGTTCTATTGCATCAAATCCAAATTAAATCAAATTAATCTCCCCATGCAGATTTCCAGTCATAGCTGTCACCATGTTAATGAGTGGAGTGGGTGTGTGTGGCTGTGATCTAAGTGGATCACTGCTTACTTTCTACTCTGTTTCCACCAAACAAACACACACAGAGTATCTACTGCTCATTGGCACTGGCTATTTCCCCATTTTCCTTGATATGTGTTTCCAAACAGAAATGCAGTATGAAATTACTCAGAGTGGAGCCACTGAATCAGTCCATTTGCCAGCATTACCTCCTGAAAGGCTTGGAGAGGGAAATGCTGTACTTACTGAGATGACTACACTCATGTATGAAAACACACACTGGTGATGTACTGATGGAGAGTATAAGATCTGGGAGGTCATATAGGCCTAAATATCAAAATATATAATAATTATTCAATTAGTGATTAAATGAGCAAATATTAAAATACTGAATGGAACAGAGTGAACAATTCCTTAACAGGGAAAATGATGTGCTTGTGTCCAGCAGACAGCCTGAACCATACCGGGAATTCTTAGCATGCCAATATATAGGAACTAGTACCAGGAGAAAGACAGAAGAACATATAAATCATCCTGAATGATGTCTCAGCAGAAGAAGACGTAACGAGTGAAAGAACATCCCAAAAACGTATCCTTAGTGGGGAGAATCTAAGAACTGAGAAGAGGGGAGGCAGATGAAGACGAGGAGAAAAGAAGACTGTGTAAAGACTGCACATGTTTATCAGTGGGGCAAAATAAACTAATAGAGAATACATCAAAGTCACAAGTGGCAGAAACCTGCAGGAGGTTTGGCTGTTTTTGGGTTTGTACCCCTGCTGTCAGTCACAAATGACAGTGAGGATTTAGGTTCATTCAGAGGCTGAGGATCTGAGGGCAGGTGACATGTTTCCTACCTGTATGAACTTTAAATATAGACAATAGAAACAGATATTTGTACAATATGTACTTGTATGTGGCGAGACTTAAAACAAAAAAACTCATATATTTTTTTTTTAGTTTCACAAAAAGAATACAGATCATAGCTCTTATATCACAGTTGTAAAATAGACTTATAAAGTTACAGAGAACTGCTTTGACCACAAAGGTTTTGAATCCTGGGAAACACTGAACACTGAAGATCAATATTCCTCTAACAGCTTACTGCTTTGTGTGTGATCCACTTCTAGGCATGATGCCAGAGGGATATCAGAGCAATAGCAAAACAGATGACAGTGATCACAGCACAGTTAAGGGTAAACTTTAAGACCACTGCAAAGTGGAGGATAAAACACGTCACCTGTACATCTGTCCCAGCTTCTTCTCTCTCTCTCAGGTCCAGAGAGCTGTAACAGATCTACCAGTCTAACCAGCCTCTCACCTGTGGGACTGAGTCAAATCCACAGTGCCAGACTGTCATTTTAAACCTCCATCATTGCCTGTGCCAGCCTTGTATCTTACCTCTGGGACAGATTATTGCTCCTCTCTCCCTGGCTGTTCCCATCCTGGCCTCTCCTGTTGTGACAGGCTGCTCCTTGTCCTTGGCCATGGCTAGAGGCTGTTAATGCCAGTTGGTTGGTTGAATGGTGGGACTCCCTTCTGCCAGCCAGCTTAGTCACATCTGGCAAGCAGCAGGGTGTGAGTGTGTGTGTGTGTGTGTGTGTGTGTGTGTGTGTGTGTGTGTGTGTGTGTGTGTAGGTGTCTAACCTTGACAGTCAGTGCTGTCCTGTTCCTCTCTCCTGGCCTCCTGCCTGCTGTGTCTCTCTGAACCTCTTTCTGGGTCACATCCTCTCCTGAAGCCTCTCCTGACTCTGTGGCCAAGCCACAACACAGCCATCATGACCCTTAGCATGGAAACAGCAGACCCTGATACCAGTCAACCTGTGGCTCGTAACCTTGTGTGGTACACATACTGTGTCTAATGGCAACACACACCACATTCATTCTCACACATGCAACACCCTTCTGGCATACTGACTATGCTGATGGACCACACTACATCATATTGGTTTGTGATTACATATTTAGTTTACAATAAACCTGTTTAACCTTTATGGCGTGGTGGTCCACTTTGTCATGATTTTGAGCCAGTCATGACACTACTAATCCAATCCCAACCCGGATAACTATGAGCCAACAGCCTTTCATCATTATTAATATCAATACTTGTGTTGTCCTGACTGGAATGGGCCGTTGGTCTTCTGCAGCTTATCAACGCTATATAAGATTTAATAAGAGATTTTGAGCTCATGAGCTCTTGTACTTCATAATAGAGGAGGAATACAACAACCCAGGGATGAAACAGGATTCATAGGAAAACAAGTCCTGCACACTGCCTTAACTTGCAAGAATTACATGCATAAAATGTTTTGGTCTATAAGACTCCTCAGACATAGAACAAATATGATTCAACATCATGCATTAGTGTAATATATTAACAGCTGAATCTACCAACATGCCACAATTCCAGGCGCAGCACAAAAGCAATTGAATGCGCTTTCTGCTACTCTGACAATGAGGCTTAAATGGTGCATTTTTAAGTTAACATACTCTTTTAAACCTAACTGGATGCAATCAAATTAGTGCATGTTTGTAGATGACTGTGTCACCTTGTTCTTGGAGCAGGTCCAGAGACAGAGTCAGGGTCAGGGCCTCAGTGGAGCCATCATGCCATTTCCTCGGTCTTACATTACTTGCACAATCAATGAATGATAAAGACCACCAGCTCTTGATAAATCATGTTCACAGCCAATTTCCATTAATTCCTCCCTTTATTTTGCGCCTTAGCCTTGGAACACCCACAAATGCATATGCAATTAGGCCAAAGCACAAAAAAACACGCACCCAGATCAACCCATGTTTCAAGTGCAAACCTCCAATGCGCTGTCTTAATAAATCAGATAAGACAGATAAGGTTTTTTCACCCGCAATTCGATTTGCACAATCTTTAGTAGATTTGGGCCTTATTTGTATAGTGCTTTTATGGACACTTTCAGACACTTTACAGAAAAAAACAGAAAAAAACACAATTCAAACATTAAAGGCAATTTTATAAAGGTGGGTCTTTAAAGCAATATTCCACTTAGTTTTAACATAGGGGTTATTCGACTCTTGACTGCCATGAAAACCAGAATATAAACTAATCACCAAGATCAGATGCAGCTGGATGAGTTTGTAGTGTTCGGATTTTTACTTTTTTTTACTTTTTTTACTTCCCACAGCCTGAAAACTGACATTTAACACGTTGGTGAACAGATTCAACAACAGATCCTGCTACTCTGATTTTCAAATGACATTTGGTCTTACTTTTTAGAACGTCATTTCACCAAACATAATTTTTATTGATAGACGAGAACATAGCGGAGGGATACCATTTAGGAGAGATAGTTCCTGTCTGGGAGACCGGATCTACTTTTATTATTATTTCTACAGTAAAACTGATTCACTTCAGACAAGCAGTGTGACTGACCGGGCTGAAATCTAGTGTGTCTGACTGAAATGTAACAAACACCCCATGATACTGGTCCAGGTGGGCAGCAAACTATTATGTCTGAACAAGACCAATAGGTAGACCTCCACTAGAGACTAATAACTGTCTTGATTGATGTTACATCTCTCCTTTGATCAAGCAGTTCACAGTAATGCTACAGTGTAACACTGATGAAAGAGTAATGGCCTTTGCACCATCAGTGTCTGTTGAACACAGAAAGAACCAGAACCAAAATAACTTCACTATTAACAAGTTTTCAAACCAATTAATTGTTTCTCTTTCCTCTACCTTCATCTGATGAAATATACCAATCACACATTCTGCGAAAATGTTCTCATTAAGACACTAACACAGCAGAAACACGTCTACTATAAGAGGCCATCTGAAAACCATCTACAGGAACCCAGTAATCTCTACTATGAAGCCCCATTCACCTCAGATGTACTCTTCCCTCATTTTGTGTTTTCAACTGTCAAACAGCTTCATTTAACAGACAAATCAGTGCCATAACAGAGCTGTCTGTAACAGTTTGTCAGCACAGAAGCCTGAGAAGCTGCTGCCTGAGTGGCCCAGAGGAAATGAAGTGAGGCTTGGCTGCTCAGAATAAATAAAGGCACCTGGAGGAGGTCAGCTGTTGTTTAAGATGCTTCGGCTCCACTGGGCGTTTCTAACAAGGTTAGAGGTCATTCTGCAGGGTATTGCCTCCTCTGTATGAGAGTCTCATAAAACCATAGAGACCTGGAGAAAGAGCTTCACTAGAGAGACCATTACTTTAGCTGAGAGGAGAGAGAGAGAGAGAGAGAGAGAGAGAGAGAGAGAGAGAGAGCACAATATGTTCACTTTAACAGAAAGATGTGGAAAACAAGGATAATTTGTTTGACAGTGTACAAAATAAAGTTGTACTACTGAAAAACCTTAACTACATCTTTTCTACTGCATTACCTAGGAGATTCAAGTTCAAACAAGCTTACCCTTGGACCGTGATATAATATACACTTTCATCAAACAGGAAAAAAGAAAATAGGAGCTAAAATAATAGTGTCTGCCTAAGAGTCTGCCTGAAAAAATAACATTTCATACATTTTCAAACTTAATTGCTATGAATGCCTATTTTGTTTAAAATGCTTGGAGGTAACTACAATGTTCCAACAAAATAGTTTTCAATCTGCAACAAATAATCATGTTGAGAAATCAATATCCATTATTCACACTGACGGTCCTCTCATAAGCCACAGGTATGATGTCCATCAGTGCCTCGATATTCAATCTATTTCCCTCCAGAGATAAAATAATCCTTGGATTATCACTGCAAAAAACTAAGACTGGGAAGCTAAAATCTCAAATCTGAAGCCACCAGCTTCAGCTTCAATATGTGACTGGACTCCCCAGTCCAGCTCATTCTTCTTCCTTTACAGGTTTACAGCTACAGAGCAGCTGCCAGAGCTTTTTAATGGCTCTTATCTGCCTTAAACCCTGCAGCAGGACTCAAAGCCCATCTCTCACATCTGATCTTTCCACAGACACTCAAGAAATGAATGTAATGTGTCTCAGTGCTGAGAAGAATAACCTTCTCTACAGCTGGAGGGGTTGAAATTTAACAGGAAGAAAAAGCTTCAATCTGAGAATCTGACCATACTGTAATCCTTTAAATGATGACAGTGTGACAAATATTATATAAATGGTGATAATGGTTGAAATGGATGGGTTTCCATTTGAAATTCCATCTCCAATGTAGATGGGAAAAATGTCAGAGGGTGAATGAGGTTTTGCACAGAGAAACAGTTTAGTCCCACATGGCTGAGAGCAGCAAGTCCTGGCATATGGATGAGACGTGATGTCACCAAGTGGAAGATTTTGCAATTACGGTTTCTGAGCCTCATACTTTTAGCGGAGAAAAATAATAATCCTAACAATTTCAATAGTGTTTTGAGCATGCTTCGAGCACGTAGCACCCAGGTAGCACCTAATAATGGAGTATTTTAGGGGCTGTGGGCTGTGCAGGAGGCTGCATTAGACAAGAAAAGCATGCAATGCATCCATATTTCATTAGGACACTACAGTCCTGAATATATAGCTGCTTCCCAGGGACAATAATAAAACTGAATCTTAGACCAACACTTTACATCCTTAGTAAATGTTGTGACGCCCCTACTCCTGATTGGCTGCGAGGTCTGTCTGTCTTTGTCTGTTGTAATTGTCTTGCAGGTGCCTAGTAGGCAGAGTCGGGTTGTCGGTGTAACTGGGAACACCTGGGCCCGGTGTTTCCCAGTGGCTTATATAAGAGCATGCCACCGTCAGTGCCTTGTGAAAGACTCCTGGGAGACGGACGTGCTCCCGGAAGACTTTCTCCACGCTCCTCATCGTTACTTGTTTTCCTCACTTCACAACAGCACCACACTACTCTTTCTACGCATGCACACACTCACACTACTGACTTTACTGATTATCACACCCCATGACATTTTGGGTAGTTTTAGTTCATTTATGTTAGTTGGATTAATAAATGATTTATATTACTTTAACTCTTCGTATCTCTCCCGTTACTTGTCATGGCCTTCATGACCGGTCATGACAATGTCAGAACATTGATCCTCACATGCGACTAAATGTGACTCTAAAGGAGCCTTTTGACCAAGAATTTACCATTTAGTATTCAAGAGCAGCAGAGCTACAATTCATGAATTATCTAGTGCAGTAGAGGCATTAGATTAATCCCCAGTTCGCTCATGAATTACAAAAAATAAAAGACACTTTTATTCATGTCATTAAATACCGGGGAATATAGTTTTATTTTCAATTAACCATAGACCCTTTTTCCAGTTTCTTAGATACTGAACCTGGAATGCCTGGGTCAATTACTTTTGCCACTCTAATGTTGACCCAAATAGTAACTGAACCCTTTAATGTTTTAGGTACTTTCTTCATAGTATTCAATAAATTGGAATACTGCTCTATTTTCAGTAAACCCTATATCCTGTTCCAGGCTGATTTATACAGTAAACCACAACCACGACTCATCATCTGTATGTTTATTGATTGTATGTTTTGGAGTATTTACATGACCCCTGTCTTCATTACAGTATTAGGACAAATGCATTAAGATCAAAATATTGCTGTGCACGAGAACATGGAATCTCTCTCTCTCTGAAGTATGATCCACTCTGTGTGTGTTATAACTCACCAAGCTATTGCATGAAGGATAACACACATAATGACAGCAATATACCCAGTCTTGATTCAGAAACACTTTGTTAATATTTGAGGAGAATTCATTTTGATGTGAGCAGTTTCAGGTAAACAGTCCACCAGCTGTTTGATTGATATGTGATTCACAGTGAGGAGCTTTCTATCTTCTATCTCAGCTGGAAAGACTTCAGCAGTAAATCCACGTCCCCCGATGATAAATCCTTTCTGCAGATAAACCTCACTGATGAGTACAAACAAATCATCATATGCCACCAAGCACACATATGCAGGGGCAGATGTATGCATGCACATGCACATGCACACGCACACGCACACGCACACGCACACGCACACGCACACGCACACGCACACGCACACGCACACACACAAACAAAAACCCAGTCCCACCCATGAACACACACACTCTCCTCCACAAACTCCCTGCTGCATCTCCACCTTCCACTCCAAAATGTATTTACTGAGAGCCACTGTCAAAGTGGACAGGAACTAGACCAGATGAGATCAAAGGGGGACTGGACTACATGTTGATGTCACTGCTATTAATGTGGAGTTCAGTGCAGCTTCCCGCAACCCAGTGGATTGGATCTTTGTGACGGAGCGGCCTGGAGCTCCACAGCCAGTCCTGACATATCTTCCTCCAACACACACTCAAGGTGATTTATGGAAAAAGAGATTTCACACTCCTCTGAATCTTCTGGGCTCTATGAAAAATGACTTGGATCTCAACGCAGACTGACTCAAGGGAGGAGTAGGGAGAGGAGGAGAGGATGGAGAGAGAAGAAGAAGATGAAAAGGACGTTGAAGGGGGGAGTGGAAGAGAGGGAGGTAAAAGTGAAGGAAGAGCCATACAGCTCAAGCTCAGCAGTCGTCTTCTGAGACAGAGAAAACCCTGCACCCAGCTGGGATGACACCCATCCACAAGCTGCTCAAGAGGCACAGCTTCACTCTACTGTATAGTCTAATGGGGTTATCAATTCAACTTTTTACTGTCCGTTTTGGCCCAAACCAAAAGGCTCTGGGGAGTTGAGACTCATAATTCATATAGACACTGTACTGTTGCCTTTTTGTGGTCACACACACACACACACACACACACATACGCAGACACACATGCACACACACACACACACACACACACACACTCAGTGACACTTGCTCTACCAGTTACACTGTACTGTTTCCTTAAGGTCTCCTATTCCAGTGCAATATATCCAATTATCATCACACACATTATAACATTGATAATGTGTGAGATTCAATGATCAGCCCAGAGCAAGGCTATCAGCCTTTTTGACACAGTACAGTTTCCTCCAGACGGAAAGATGCGACAAACCGCCTGTAGGCTTAAGACATTGTGTTTTTTCTAAACAATTGCTTCTGATTTAAATATTATTAATTTCTACATGTTTCAAACAGCTATTTTGGCTCATTTTGGCAACAGTACCATTAGCTAAGCATGCATCTCTCTTCAATAAACATGCCAACATGCTAGTATTAACACTCAGCCATATAAGGTTTTTCACAGAGGATTGTGAACCACATGAAAGTCAGGGCGCTGAGTTTTTCATGCCGTGAGAGCAGCAGTATACTGAGTCACCACTCCTTCACTGTAAAGAGGGAATACTCTGGAAGAACTGCAGAGTTTGGGGTCATAATGGCAAGTCAGCTGCCAGCCACTGAAGACAAGCCAGGAAAGTAATCCTCAATTCTCCTGATGCAAAACAAAAGATTTTACTAAAATACATTATGAAAGCTGAGGTATGGGATCAGTGATTCACTCCTTTTAAGATGCTGGCTGAATCTAAAACTCTCTGGACTCAGTATTCACTCTATGAAAGTCACAGCCATCGGGTCTCTACTTTCACTCTGTTGTTCTGTCATTCTGTCTCTACCTCTTCTTTCTCCCTTTACATCTCCTGCTCCCTCCGTCTCTATTTTTTCTTTTCCTCCTCTCTTCCTCTCTCTCTCACCTCCTTCCTGTAAGCTGATTGGCCTTAAAGTCCAGTGAGACATGACCTTTAAGTAAGTGACTGTAGTCCATTACTGAGCCAATCTGCACATGAATGTCCTTCAGAGAGACGGCAGTGTTGAAGGAAGCCTCTTATTTTGCTTTGACCAGACCAGCTTCAGAAGTCTGCTACAGGAGCGGAACACTGTGAAGTGTTTGACCACATTAGACTGTGAAAAAGCCACAGTGGCCAGACTGACATTAAAACATTTCAAACAGGATTCCTCTACATCAGCTGGTATGACCTGAACACAGCAGGTGAGAGGAGGAATGACAGGAATGGAGGGAGCAGAGAGAGAGAGAGGAGAAAGCTGAGTGCTACAAACATCTGACATTAACTCTGACTGCCCTTTAACTCTAGAGAGAATGGAGAGACTTTTTATTTCTGTAAAACAGAGCCGGGCTTGTTGTTGAGTTCATATTTGATCATATATGTGGTGTAATACTTTAACCCTCATCCTACCAACATATTTAACATACAAGGACTACTGACTAGGGTCCCTGGAGACCCCAAGAATAAACTACTGTAAGAAACAACCATCATAGCAAAATGTTAACTTATTTCTTCTCAAAACATTATTAGTTATGTAATTAATGTCATCTGAAAAAAAAAGAAAAACAGATTATTATTATTTTAGGAAAGTTACAGTTAATTAAATTATGTATTGTATTTCTGACTTTGAACATCATCTTACCTTAGGAAGAGCAGTATTTAGGGTCGTCGACAGAGCACATGAGGAAATCTGTGTCTGCTGCATCTGTGTCTGTCTCCTTCAAAATGACTGACAGAGTGCCCCTACCCCCCTGATAGTGTGTGATACTTTAAATTAGGACCCATGGCAAACATGAACTCAATAAATCTAAAAATGTATCTAAATCTATAAATAAAGCCTCCTGTGGACAGGTGCTGTAAATAAGCGTTTCGCTACAAACACTAAACACAGTGCATCTGGTCCTTGTGCATAAATGTATGTTACAATTCTAATGCTACTGTGATGTCCATGTCAAATAAAATAAACTTAACTTAAATAGTTCCATCTATTAAAACTGCATAGGCGGAATTGGGTACTTTTGACTGGGGGTCCCCCAGGACCCCAAAACATTGGTATTTTTAAAAAGCACTAATTAAAACAGAAACAGAAAACAATGATATGAAGTCATTAGGAACAAATTGATTGACAAAGTCATGAAAAATTGGAATGATAGAATAAAGCACCTGTGAGATATGACAAAAAGTATACCTATGGGGTCTGCGGGTACCCCAGTCGGTAGGATGAGGGTTAATGAAAGTCCAACTGACTACAGAAAGTGTCACCACTATTGTTTTTCTTATTGAGTTAACACCATTTGGTAGTGGAGCAGAAGTGCAGTTTAAGAAACCTCACAGAGGTGAGCTAACATATTCCATTCGTATAGGATTGTGATGCTTGAACATGGTTTTTGTTTTCTTGTTTCAAGCATTTCAAGCACAGTCTTTCTTTGCTCTATAGGCTTACTGGCTTGGCAGTAGAGGTTTGTGGGGGATTGTTTTTTTTTAATCACACTCCCGCTCACACACACACCCATTTTGTTGGGATCTTTAACCATTTGTTTTAGTTTGATGGATATTAAACAGATGAATATTGTAGGTTTCTTCCATTTATTGCCTATTAAATTTACAGCCTACTTCAGGGGAAAGGGGAATGGGAACAATGGATTCAATTTCAAAGAAAGAGAGCACAATCCACCTACTCACTCTCCACTTGTGTGGTGCTGAACTGAAGTGTGGTTAAATGGCGCTTTCCGGTGATTTGCCCGACTGTGGTGCTGAAACCTCTAAGAAGGATTCAACATCCCGCAGCTAATTCTCGGACCACCTGTTCCAGCCTGCAGCACTGAGAATTAGTCCCATGCTACTGTGATGCTTGAACATGGTTTTTGTTTTTTTGTTTCAAGCACTTCAAGCACAGTCAGAGCATGTATCAGTGTACTGCAGTGCTTCCCATAAAATGTTAATATTTTGGCGGACTGCCAAGATAAATGAACAGCCCGCCAAATAGGCTTCATTTTTGCTTTGGATTCATTCTGGGTGCTGTGATGCATGAAGCTGGCAGTTCTTGATGATGTAGTTTTCAAACAATCCAGATTTAATTCTGTGAAGCGCCGAAAGGGTATTAGTGAACTACATGACCGTAATTCATTGCACTTATGCCGGAGCACACCTTCAAGTTGCAGTGTGCCAGTGCCGACACAAACTGAATGGAAATATAATTTGAAACATAGCGATAATGAGATGGAAGTACATATTCAGTTAATTTAGTTAAAAAAAAAGTCAGCAAAGTTCAACAAAAAACACAAATAGGAATATAGAATGTGAATACCAAATGGCGACCCAAGGACTGGCTATTGAGAAAATGAATTAATTTGCCTGTTTTCATAGATGTAATATTTTTGGCAGATATGGAGAATGATTTGTGTCCAGATCATTCATACTGACTGTCTCACCTCTTCATCAATATTCATGATGGACTGGACTACTTGCCGCTCTACGGACTCTCTCTGTGATACTACTTGTGATGAGTCCACAAGACAGACCTCCTGCCGCAGTGCATACTGCACTCTGCATTTAGTTACTAAAGTAATGCATTTTCTGTAATACCATCTGCTGTTAGTATTTTGTATGTCATTGTGCTGTGATTGACTAATGTTCCTGTTGGAAGAAAACATGTGCTAGTGTTTTGAAATAATTATTTCATTTTGAGACATGTTTGCAGTGTTTTGGTAGAGTTAGTGTATTTTGACAAAGTATTCTTGCATTTTGAAAATTAGTGTTGGTGTTTAGTTTACAATATGTGATTTTGAGCATGAAATTAACTGTTTTGCCAACTGTGTGTTGTAGGTGAGTTGGTGTGTGAAGAGTTTAGAAAAAGTTTTATAAGTATTGAAAAACGCTTGCTAGCGATCGTAAAAAACTGTAATACCGTATTTCCTCTAATAGTGGCCTGTAGTCAATTAAAAGCCGGGTCTCCGATAATGGCCGGGGCCGTCGTCGACACGAACAAATAAAGGCCGGTCTCAAATACAGGCCTGGGGAGAAAACAAAGGAAACAAGACTAGGTCAAAACCTAGTATATGGCTGCACCGTGTCCGTCTCCTCTCTCCGCCGCTGCCTCTCCACCGCGCCCACGGCCCGCATTGATCCTCCCGATCCAAGCCCCGGACGCCCGCCGAAATCTCGGCCGGATCACCGGGAACACATCGGCGCCCAGGTTCAGTTAGCTTCAGTTAGCTTCAGCTTACACGCAAACAACGGTGGATACCGATAAGCTCCTGGTGCCTGGTAACTGTAGTTTGTAGTAACGTACAAGTGCCACAAGATGGCTCGGCCGGCGGAAGTCTCTTACCGTAATTATCGTAATGCATTGCAGTAACAAAAAAACGTCTACCTAACGTACCCCAACAGAAGCAGATCAAAAAACAAGGAGGCTTCGTACTAAAATATGAGCAAATATACTTATCAAACAGAGGGAATTAGAAATAAAGGCCTGTCTCTAATATAAGCCTGCTTCCAATAAAGGCCTGGTACCCTCTGCAGTTGAGGTAAATAAAGGCCCGGGCCAATATTAGAGGAAATACGGTATGCAAGTTCCAGCCTGTTTATTAATGCTCTGCTAACTTCAAAGTGGTCTTGCCAGAGGATAAATAGTCCAGTCAGGATCTACAGAGAGATACCAGCAGGGCAGCAAAAGTCACCATTAGTTGTAGCTTCATTAGTCATTATAATGAGTTGTTACTATTAACAAAATATCACACAAAAAAAAAAGATTGGACAGTTTTACAAGTCTGAACTCTTAAAGTGACAAAGTGATGGCAACTGTTCTCACTTCATTCTCCTCATTTCCTCATAAGGTTCAGTCTGCTGTTTTATAACAGGTCCAACCACTGGTTCAGGTTCTCTTCTCTCTGTCTGAAAGCTGCATTTTCAACACACTGTTTTCTACTCCAGACACAAAACTAGAAGATTCATCTCAGTGCAGGATCCACATAGGTGAACTACCTTCAAACTGTCACCAGCCTGCATCAGAGGACAGCAGGAGTCCAAGTGTCAGCTGCTTTAACATTGATATATTCTGTTCTTTCCTCTCTCTCTCTCTCTCTCTGACATGAATGTATAACTAAAACCGTGTAAATTATATGTAAATTGAAAGGCAGAGCCTCTTTTCTATCTGAGATTTTTATTTGAATATTCCATTAAGATCTGTGATTCCCTATGACAGTTCTGCTATAATAACCTGAGAGGGAGTGTGGATGCATTTAGTAGAGGCTTATTGTCAAGTCAAAGGTATCTGGGAACCAGACTCATTTCAAATTTGATAACAAAAATAAGCACACCCAAACAAAAGCACATCAGTTGTAAATTACCCAGGATCTTCCATACAAGAAATGGTTAAGGTGGATTTTCAGTTGTACAACTGGACGTGATGGATTAATGGCACATTTTAGTCATGAGAGGTGACATATCGAACATGATCATACATTACCAAAATGTCTGAAATATGTTTTCATAAATTGTAAACTACTGCAATGAAAACCCAGTATATTTTCCTAGAAACAAAGCATTGCTCTCCATCTTGTATGACAACTCTCATGCTCAGTAGGTGTCACTGAATAGAAAGCAACAGATCAAAATGCAGAAAGTCTTTAAGGATGGAAATCTCTTCCATCCAAATCTGTTGTGGCTCAGATCACAGAGGAGTTGAGTCCGTCTCAGCTCTCCTCATCCCTAATGCATTCTCCACTCCCTCTTTTCTCCTTTCTCTGCTGGCTCCTCCTCTCCAAAGCAACCTTTCCTCCAAAGCAACCTTTCCTACTCTGTTATCTGTCTTTTTCTTGTCTCCTGCTTGTCTCTCTCCTTCCCTGTCCATAAAGAGATGTGGCTCCATTCCATTGACAATTCCCATTGGCAGACACACACTTCCTTCCTCTCTCAGCTGATGACTTATTCTTCACCAGAAGAAGAAACTCTGACAATTCCCAAATAAGACAGTAAGATGGATTTTCACTGCTTACTCTCATTGCTGTGGGTTTCAATTACATGGAAAGTGGAAATACAGCGAGGCTGATGCCCTGATTCAAGAGGAATCCACTGTTGCTGACAAGACGATTTTTTATGGTCATTTCCTGTTCTAATATAATGTATGACTGCCATCTAATGAAATATGTGACTGCTATCCAATCTGGGTCTTTAATGGATCTTGACATCCATAATGGGAAAGAAATATGCCGTCATTTTAAATGTCTCTATATTTCAAGTATTTTGTGTCTCTATGCCAATCTGCAGAACAGTTTTAAACTACTAAGTGATGTCTAAGAAATGTCTGTTTTTCAGATTTTGTGTGTATATGTGTGTGTGTGTGTGTGTGTGTGTGTGTGTGTGTATGTGTGTGTGTGTGTGTGTGCGTGTGTGCGTGCACGCGCGTGTGTGTGTGTGTGTGTGTGTGTGTGCACGCGCGCAGATGTTCTATCATATGTGCATAATAGTATGCACACCTAATCCACACCATTTGCTGGAGGGACAGGATCTGTATCTATCTGCATCCAGAAAACACCTGGTGTATTTACCAACCACTTCCAGAATAATAATGTAGGCAGGGGCGGAAATCACGGGGGGGACAGGGGGGTCCGGACCCCCCCTTCCTGGGACTAACAGAGAGTTGTCCCCCTCAATATATCATTGTAAACATAACTATATAATTTTAAATAATATAATAATATGCATTGAAAGCACTTGTGCTAATTATAGACGCAAAACAATGCGTTTTTAAGTTTCGAAAGATTGAGTCCCTCTCTCATATGCCTCACAGTGGTTTGGTCCACTGCCTACCTGCCTCCCCGAACCCCCACACACACACATTAGCCCTCGGTACGAGTGTGTGTGGAGGATCTCTGGAAGTGTGTCAGTGGTGGCAGACCTCCAGTAAGTAACTGAGGTTAACTTAAAACAAAGGATGTGTCAGACATTTTTCTTTACTTCTACCACTCAATAGAATAAAACACATTCACAGTTGTAATCAGACTACATTTTGTTCCGTTACCTCGCGGTTGAATCTTGTGCGTCAGCGTGTTGTCACGGAGCCGCGTCTCCTAATGCATGTGTGTGTATGGAGGCAGGAGGTCTATCCACAATTAAAATCCTCATAACTCACTGAATTTTCGACCGATTTTCAAGCGGTTTGGTTTGTTACAAATGCATGTATGTATTTATGATACAGGATAGTTGGTTAAATTAAAATGCGGGATTTCATACCAAAATACTTTATCTTTTGTAGATGGTAACAGTAATATTTCTATAATATAATATTTAAGATTAACTTACCCTATGTAATTAGGTTCTAAGTATATTATTTTTTTCTTACTGCATGTAAAATGGCTGCCACTATGTTATTTTGTTCATTCAAGACTTAATTAATAAAAAAGACATAATTACAACAAACATTATGTTAAATATAAGTACGTTTCTGGCAGGCTTCATAGCGTTCTGGACTTTTACACATTGACAGCAAAACAGATCTGCTTTTTCGGGAAAACAAAATCTAATTAGGCATATATTAGCTTTAGTTCAGTTAATGGGTGTTGCATCTCACCTACTACTGTAAATAACCTGCATGCTGTGTGTGTGTGTGTGTGTGTGTGTGTGTGTGTGTGTGTGTCTATTTGTCAGCCAGCCAGGTCAGTTAAAATGGCAGAGAAAAGAAAAACAGACATCCGATCATTTTTCAGTGCACCGAAACGCCAAGTAGAAAGACCCCAGTAATATCAAAGGCAATTTGATAAAATCTTCATAAGAAAGGAATGAAGTGCTTATGGAAATGTTTCATAATGGACCTCTATATACATTTAATACAACAGTACTTTTGGCGGCACCTTTGGTGTCCCCTTCAGGAATTGCTCTTGAGAAATTTTTCTGTTTATTGTCCCCCCCAACAGTGAAATGAAATATCCGCCCTTGAATGTAGGAGACCAACAGTCTACTGAGAATGCATGGCAACAATGATATGAGACTTCTTCTACAGTCAGACTAATGCATGCTAAATGTTTCAAGGTGTCTGCATTCATCCACTGGCCAGTTTGAGAGCTCTGATGAACAGTCAACAAGCTTTCAGAGTAAAAGAAACGGATGGAAGCAGCTGATATGGAAGAATTTGATGGTCTGAAAGCCCTGTAAGATCTGGGAAGTTAGCAAATATAAATATTCAAATATATATTAATTATTCAAATTAGTGAATAGATTAGTACGTATTAAAGTAGTAAATAGAATAGAGTGAACCATCCCTTAAAAAGGAATGAGTGTGTTTGTGTCCAGCAAGACAGCCTGAACTATATGGGGAACTCTCAAACATGTCAATGCATAGAAACCAGAGAGACAGAAGAACACATAAATCCTTCAGGATGATGTCTCAGCAGAAGAAGAGTAACCAGAGACAGTCTGGCTCTATCAGCTCCCTAAAAACTTCTCCTTAGCGGGACAAAGACTGACATGGACGCTATTTTGGAAAACCCTCCAAGAGGTATAAGAAGAGAAGAAGAAGAGAAGAGAGAAACAGAGAGAGGAGAGGAAGACCCAAGAGAGAACCGTGTAACGACCAGACGCCCCCCCCCCCATCTCAGCTTTTGTCTATGGTACAGTGATATCCTAATGTTACTTATAACTGGTGAGCTGTATAACCCTATGTTTAGTTGGTATACATTTTGTGACTACTCCAAGTAAGGTTAAGATTGATGATTGATTAAGATAGATGATGAAATTGACTGATCCTGAAATAATTGTTACTCTGTTCTGTTCTTATTAAAGAAAAAAGCTATTATTTTACTTAAGGTGTTTTGGCTCTTCTATCTAGCCTGATCCCAGTGAAAGATCCCCCCTAATTGTTTTAAAATGTATTTATTTATGCAAATAGATAGTGGGTATTATTCCTTGACTGTCTTGCATATAGTCTGGTTTGGATTTACCCCTAAAAATCCTACAGCCCTTATAGGTATTGACTGAACAGTGTTGTAGTAATAACAGCAGAGTTGCAGGGAGCTGAATAATTCAAAAACGTTGCATTCTTCTGCATCGTGCCTCAACATCTCTCAAGAGGAACCAGTCACTCCAGTTCAGCAGCACTGGAACTATGCCAGCAGCATGATATTAAGATACATAGTTCATAAGTTAGACTGTGATGAAATTTGCCTGAATAAAGAGTTGTCTGATGACTGAAATTTAACCTTTGAAATCACCCTTATGCTGCATCAGTCCACTGAGCAGATGCCACATCCTGCTCAACCTTTCCAGCAAAGATTAATACTATGAAAACAAAATAACAGTAAAATGACCTCTGAATGCATGATGCTTTCCCTGAAAAAGGAAAACAAAGCATACTAGCTTTGTTCAAATACACCATTACCATTATTTGTATTGTGGCACCCCAGTGCCACTGTGTTGCATTGTTGGAGCAAGCCAACAACTTCAGCACCATGGACAGCGTCCTTTCCACAGCGCAGGCCACTGGGGAAAGTACTAGAGGGCAAGTATTACCCCACATAACTTGAATGGATAGAACAGTCCATCCAGTGTTTGTCATGGTAATTTGGCTAGTACAGCATAAAATGGCGACTATGGAAGTTTAAGGGTCAGTTGCTATGGTGACAACACAAGTCTTGGCATTAGTAAAGTCTGTCACACTTGCTTGAGAACTGTGCAGATGAGTCTGTTAGCAAACTGTCAAAACTCCACTGAAAGCTGACGTTTGCACTGAGGTTAACGTAGCATTATCAAAGATTGTGCTTCTCTCGCTAGCTCTTCCTTTCAAAATCAGCATATTAGAAAACCTAGCTGTTAAGCATCATCAACTTAACATAAAATAGCCCCTTAAATGCTATAAACTAACATAGCTTAGCCTAGCTTTAGCTAACTTCAAACAGCAGACAAAAGTGGACATCGGCAGAAACAGATGAACTCAACTATAACCACTTCCACTAACTGTGCACACACGACTTAAAAAGACAGCAGCAACTGGTAAAAGACCACCACCTAGTGGTGGCATAAGTGACAACTCAATTCAGCTGCAATGGCGATTTTCCACTGCTTTGGTCCTTGCTGCAAAACCTCTCACCTCGGGGACTTGCCTTAAATCGGTTCATGCAGAAGCTAGCCCAACGGTACATATAAAAATGGTCGCCGCTCTGACCATCACGTTCATTTGAATGAGAAAGATTGTTCTATCCATTCAAGTTCTGGGGTATTACCCCAACGACCTGCTCTGCACCTGGTTAAACAGCCACAGGTGAGCTGCATTATCCTAACGGCTGCTGACCCAGTTGGTAAGTGTTTCTTTGTCTTTGACAAGGCTGAGAAAGAGGAGGGACGGAGAAAACAACATTTGTTTCTCCTCCTGTGAGCCCTGCAGCCTCCACAGTTCATTTCATTCAAGTTAATGAACACCATTTACCAGGCAGGGAGCAGCTTTGAGGAAAGACTCAGAAAGACCAAGGCTGCTGACCAACAGGAGATAGAAACACTCCCACAGGAGACACCAGGAGCGACCCTCTATGTTAATGAATAAGCCTTTGATGATGGAATTTATTCTGTGGGAAATACAACTTAGATGAAAAATATATTTCACAGCCGCAGCTCTCTTAATGTTTGAAAACGTCAACCATAAAATATATTCAGTTCTCTCTCATTGCTTCCTCCTCTGCAGTATGGATGTATTCTTCTTGTGTAAGGCCAAGAAACAAGATGTCTCCATTAATTGAAAGGTAAAGGATGAAGACAAAACTATTCAGTAAGCATTTGAAATGTTTATGTTAAGCAACAGTTATTCTGCTCTTTAACTGGAGAGCACGGACAAACCTGAAGTTGAGTATATCATAGCTATATTCTGTATGTTGTTGAGTCTACAGATGCTTCTCCAGTACAGCATGAACAAGTTTACCTTGTACAAAACTAATAATCCAATTTCCATACCTGAGCACTCCAGCTGAATATTCATTCTGTTCATTAGTAGTTGAGAGTTGTAGAGATAAATCTGCTTTAGTGTGAAGTGGTTTAAAGATTTTTAATGAAAAGTTGTTCCACTGAAAACCGATCTGCAGCCAAACAGATGCATTGACCAGAGTCTCTAGCATTCTTCCCCATGGAGGTTTTCCCTCTGTCCATCCATGTTGTTGTGTAGTTGAGGAAATTATTTAGTGCTTCAGAGAGTTCTCCCTGTGGTAAAATGGACTCAAGGAAATCAATTCTGCATTTGACCTTTTGAGGTCCAGAAATTGATCTCTACCAAGCAGAGCAAGCCAAACCTTCTTCCTCTATCTTCAAGACCCTGACTCCTAGTATCGATATCTCTTCTTCTTTATTTTGTTCCTTCTCTTTCTTTCTCTCTCTCTCTCTACCGTTTATAGAACTTGGCCTCTGGCTTATGCCAAATATCCACAGAGATCTGCAAAGTCTGCAAAACACCCCCAGAGTTCACTGCCATCAGCATTGGCAAAGGAAGCATCTTATTTATCTACTGCAAGTCAAAGTATGCAAACAGAGTATACTGTGCTATCATAGTCCATTTATCAAAATACACACAGCAGGAACCACTAGATCCCATCAGAGCTCTGAAGAGGAAGAAACAGGTTTCACTTCATATCCAGCAGGACTGAACCTTTTCCAGAGCAGGGAAGCTGCCACAGTTTAACATGGACTTTATAGGATTATATACTGTATGTTTGTCCCATGTGACATAAATCACATTTGAGTATCTTATCAAAGGGGCAGAGATTTAACATGCAAGTCTGATTTCCAGCCTGGTCCAGAGAAAATATCAAAATATTATATCAAGTGTACCTCAAAGGTCTGAAGTGAACAACATCAAATGCTTTAAAGTATAACATCATGAAAACTTGTAAACCAACTAATCTACCTCATAGAAAAGTAATATACCGTACTTGTTAAAATTGTTCTGAATCTATGATTTCTTAATGTAATAATGTGAAATTTAAACAGCATTATGAATGGACAAATAAACAGACTTTACCAAGGTCTCAGTGCAATATGATTCAACTTAATATTCCTCACTCCTCTAACTTTGAATTTGGAGATATTATTGTGTGTGAGTAGTGGAGGTGATGAAACCTGGAGGAGGGTATTTTTCTAATCTCTCTGCCACACTTCATTTGTCCCATTAATTAACACTTAATCTGCAGACTAAAAGGACCTCAGAGCCAAATAAAGCATTTAGGTCGGTTCATTTAAAGTCTTCTGTTAGTCAGACAGTCACTGTACAACTCCTACTCAGACAACATGTCAGATGTTAAACATGCTTCCTCCCAACTACTTTGCTTGCCAAAAGTAGTTTGGCAAGCAATATATCAATGCAAATATGACATGATCCTAAAATTTGCATTGCATTATTACCATGACGACCACAATGACATCAAACGGAAGGAGCTTCAAGTCCAAGGGATCTAAGGAATAGAGTCAGAGTAGACTTTCTTTTGATTTGTAGGCCAACAAAATGTTTTACTGCTGCAGGTCAAAGTAAGATCATATAGTAGTTGTTGAGTGACGGACAGTTCACAGTTGTCCTTAGATAGAAATCTCTCACTCAGTTTTTCCTTATGGCTTTTATTCCCTCTTCTTCTCCCTACATTTCTCTCCAGTCCCTGACTGTGAACAAACCACAGACAGATGGAGATACAGAGAGAGAGAGAGAGAGAGAGAGAGAGAGAGAGAGAGAGAGAGAGACTAAGAGAGAGAGAATAAGTGAATTGACAGAGTGCTCCATCTCTATTGCTCTTCCACTATCAGACATTTCTATTTTCTATTCCAGGAGGCTCAGTGACAAAGCAGGAGAATCAATGGACAGGCCTTCTCTTCTCTCTGTAAATGCCAGGTCCGTATCAGCAAGGCTGTAGGGAAGGCCTATTGAGTACAGTGCAGCCTGTGTTGAATGAACCAACTGTAGAGGCTTTCACATGGAGGCTGATTGTAAGGAGATGAGTGGGAGAGCAGATTAACTGAGCAGGTTGTTCATGTTATTCATGAGGTCAACTAGGGGGCGGTAATTTCAATTCTCCACAACGTCTGGCACACAACAAATACCTGGAACAGTTCATTATTATGTGCTGAGATTTGTATTGGTGTCTGTTCATTTCAGTAGGAAAATTCCTGACCTGATCTCTCCTGTATCTCTCCTTCCTTTGTCTCTCTAATAAACTCTCAAAGACACAAGGACAATCCTGGCGATAGCCGGGACTGGATAGTGTTTCTCAGCTCCTTGTTGCTGTTTTTTTCTTACATCACTGTCTTTAATGCAGTCTCCATTCATTATGATCAGTCATACGATGGGCATCCTAAGTTCCTTTGAACAGAACATCCATAGTTGAAAGTAGAACAGTGTCATCAGCATAACACACAAGGTGTCTCTGAACACATGAATCATGGAAGTTTCTTTAGTTTGTTGTTCATCACTTAGATAAAACAATCTGAACTCACTATAGAGCTCAACATGAAAAGGAAACATATTTGTTCAAAGACCACAAGCTCTGAAAAACAAATAAAAACAGTACTGCAAATTACTACATAAACACTGCATAGTACCATATAGTACCGCATAATATCACATACAACTATACAACTGCATAATACCACATAACACTGCACAATACTACATAGTACCGCGTATAGAGCTCTGTTATTACAGAAAAAAGATGGACGTAGTGAGTGCGACGTCAATCGTTGGCTTCTGAAGGGCCATTTTGAAGCCTGGAGATTGTGTTTACGGTCACCACCATGTTAACATTTTTTGGAGCCAGAGCAGCCAAAGTGAAGCAAAGGGTGGAGCCAAGGTGGAGGGAGTGGAGTTTAGTTCTGTCTTAATTCTGTCTCCTTCTGCCAAGCCCACACCACACAGCCCATATCCATAAAGAATCAATTCTAATGGGGGGGAAAACAAATAAAAGACGAAGATGCGTTTTAGTTTCTAATTATAATGCAGATCCCAGATTAACAAATGTTGCAATTTTAACTGCCTGCAATTGCAAACTGATATGCAGAGCAGGTCAGGTGTGGATATGAAGATATGAATATGAGATAATCTAGACTGAATGATGTGATTCATCAAACCTGGCTTACAGTGATCATAGCTGGTCTGACATTTCTGCCCTGCTCATAACTGAGACCCTCCAAGGAATGGAAGATTAATGAGCACATTAGCTGCATTCATTTTGACACTGGTCCCAATAAAGCACTCTGACATTTGGTGAGAAGAAGACAGTAGAGCCTGAATCCCTCTCATTTCTCAGACAAGAGGTTCATCTGGTGATTAAGATTAAAGAACAGAGAAAGGCAAGAATGAAAATATTATGGGATGGGGAAATAGAGAAATACAAACAAATGGCGAGGTTAATCTGGGCCAAACTGTTTCCCACTGAAATCTCTCTCTAGCCAGAATGTGTCTGACTCCCAGGGAGTTGTCAGTCTGAAGGGAGTTAGAAGTGATCAATGTTAGAAGCGTTGGGTGAATAAATTAAAAGCTGCTTCACAAATGGCATTAGAGACCAGATCATTGATTATAGGTTAAAAAAAGAGCTGAAGTTAGCAAAACACTTGGGAAAACTCCACAATTTCAGTTCAAGACAAAAAGACAAGTAATCACACTGAATCTATAATAAATGTCTGAGTTACCAATTCGAAACCATGCTTCTAAATCCCTGAAAGTTTAATGCTGCAGGTGAAAACCAACATTTCTCTGCTACACAAGCAGAGCTAACACAAGAATCACCAAGCATGGCCAGATTAAAGCAAAACACACTCAATAGTGTTACGAAGCATGATCAAATACAATAAAATTCAAAGTTCATTGTGTATTTTTTGTCTCTTGTGGTGTTTTACAAGATAATTAGGATTCTAAGGAAACAAGCAGAGGAAACTATCCATCCTTGACACTTCATCTCCCTGTAAGCAGCATCATATAAACTGTCCTCATTGTCAGAGGACTTGGAGTCATTATCTGTACTGTCCACCCAACTCTGCAGCTCTGTGAAGTCTTAACACACTCAACACCTCAACAAAAACTAATTGTCTTGGCACCGTCCCATTTCCCTGAGAAACAATCTGCTGGTGGGAACAGAGTATTTCTGCAGTATGGCTGCTCTGACATGTGGCCCAGCCTGTTTTATACTGACTGTTATTACAGTCATCCATTTACTGGCTAGATCTGCTACTGGAGGAATTACTGTGCTTCAGTTTGCTTTATTCTGCATCAACCCTGGACATCTGATCACAAGTGTCTTATAATTTGTTAGTGAAGAGAAATAAAGTGCTGTAGCTGCCATGCTGAGTTTAGCTGTTGCTCTTCTGTCCTTGGAAATTAGTATGGGCTGTTGAGGAGGCTGGAACCTGTTTGTCCTGGGCTTTGTGTGTGTGTGTGTGTGTGGACTCTACGCTCCAGCACCATACAGCATGGAGGGAAAACTAATGAGGAGACAAAGAGATCTAACAGAGGTACACACACACACACACACAAGCAGCTAATTTGAGTGAAAGAGCTGATTTCACCCTCTGTTAGTGCAGAGTTGGAGAATTACATCAGTGAACGCACGCACACACGCACGCACGCACGCACGCACACACACACACACACCGTATAATGATCATCATGGAGATTCCCATGCTAGGAGGACCTACACATAAGGTTTACTGCAGAGCTGAATAAATTAAAGAGCCTCCCTGCTGCCTCACTTTTATTAAAAAGATGATAGATGATCAGAGGAGAGGAGAGGAGAGGAGAGGAGAGGAGAGGAGAGATTCATGTCTGTCAGACAATACAGTTAAATGATTAAAGGTAAATATCTGGAATCTCTCCTCTCTTTCAATAGAGACGGTTCACACTCCTGACTGGGAGTGGGGGTGTCAGTAAAACAAAGTATCTCTTAAATGTATGTGTTCTCTGAGAGTTATTCATGCTTGAAGGCAAGGCCCCAGTGTAGCATCCCTGTTTATTTCTCTTTAAAACAATGAGACCTTAAGTCTTTCAGACAGCTGTAGCACACAGCAGGTGAATCTCTATGTAAAACAACATAGTGGGTCTTTGCTTTGAAAAAACTCCACTTTCACCAGCCGCTGGCCTCAGGTTTAGCTTGGCTCTATGTAGGTGGAGGAGCAGGTTTGAACCTCTAGAGACTAGAGGTCTTCTACCCGACCCGAGCCCGACAGGACCCAAGACTGTATGTCGGGTATTGGCCTGGTAGAGTTGGTTTTTGAATAAATAAGTCGGGGTCGGGTCGGGCTCTGTTGTGTTTTTTCATGCGTGGAAAAAAATAAAACAATGATTTATGCTCCTCGCTTTCTCCTGAAGCTCTGTGTCATACACAGGCTGGGCACACACACAGTCCCCCTCCCTCTGCCTGTGATTTCTGTGTTTGTGTGCACATGTGTGCGGCGGGAAAAGTGAGGAGAGTATAGTGGAGTTCACTCTAGCTAATGTCAGCCATGGAAGAAGTGAAACGGTACATAGCAAAGGGGAGCTTCTAAACATTCCAAATGAGTCTGGGAAGTCTAGCTTGTGGAAGCACTTTGACTTGATTGTCATGAGTACCACCAAAAAGTCTACTGGCAATGTGCAGTGTAGGGTTTGCAACAGCATTCTAAAATATGATAGCAAAAAGACAGGCACATCTTCCCTCTCGCAGCACATTGAACGTGGTGGTTGCGGTCGTTTTGGGGCTAGCCAGCCAAGACAGCTGCCAGTGACATCCTTTGTTGTACACAAATCAGTGCCGGTGAGTGTAAAATCTGGAGTCTTGGACAAGTGTGTTAATTTCTGTTGCCGGGATATCAAGCCCTTCCACAGAGTTGCCGGTCAGGGCTTTGTGTCTCTAGCACAGGAGCTCATGAATGTAGGGGCTAGCCACGGTCGTATCCCAGCTGAGAGTGTGCTGCCAGATGCACGGATATTGCACGGATATTGCAGCCACAAAGAAAGAGGAGATTATGTGTGATATTAATGTGGGAATGACCACAGACATGTGGACCGATAACTACCGCAAGGTCCGTTACATGTACATTACATGCCACTATGTGACGGCCGAGTTCAAGCTGCAGAGCCGGGTGCTGGCCACCGCGATGTTTGCCCCTGACGAAGCCAAAACGGGTGAAAATATAAGGAAAGAGCTGCAGCGACAGCTGGTGTCAGTGCTCGGATTTGATACTTTAGGTCGTGCTTTTCTTCCGCTGCCAGGAAAAAATTGGTTGCAGCCACCTTCCTCCCTGTACTCGACTATGGTGATCTATTGTATATGCATGTCCCTGTCCATTGTCTGCATTCACTGGACACTGTGTATCACGGTGCTCTGAGGTTTGTTACGGGCTGTAAAGCCCTCACTCACCATTGCCCCCTATGCCAGGGTTGAGTGGCCCTCTCTGGCTGCATGTAGACTTACCCATTGGTACACATTTATCAGTAAGTCCATTCTAGGATTACCTCCATCGTACCTCTGTGGTTATATTTCTAGAACCTATAGTAATTATTGTTTACGATCAAACGACTATTACCAGCTAACCGTCCCCAAAGTCTGCACTGATCTTGGCAAACAGGCTTTTCTGTATTTTGCACCTACAGCCTGAAACTTACTTCAGAGCAACCTAAACTGCTGGAACTGATTCCACTTGGAACTTTCAAAAATCAAATGAGAGACTTAGAAGCAGATTCCCTTGGCACTTGCACATGTTTTTTATGAACGTTTTAATTGTTTTTTATTTATTTTATTGTGTGTTTGTGTCTTAATGTCTGTTCTGTTTTAATGTTGTTGCAACTTTTACCTCTTTTTATGCTGCTATCTTGGCCAGGCTTCCCTTGAAAAAGAGGTCTTTGTTTCTCAACGGGACCTGTTTAAATAAAGGTTAAATAAAATAAAATACTAGTGTTCTCAACAAAGTGGTGTGGGTCACTGACCAGGGATCAAACATCAAGTCTTTGCTCAGGCGCGACTCGACTGCCAAGACCATGTGTATAACACCGTACTTGAATACGCCCTGGATCACACCGAGCTTAGCGATACCGCCCCAGAAATTGGAGAGACTTTGCTGGCAGCTAAGGCACTTGTCAGATTCGTCAAACAGTCCAGACTGACCAGCCAGCTGACAAAGACAGCGAGGCAGATGGGAGAGACGAGGTTTAGCAATGTTTTCCTTACCTTACCAGATGTCCTGGAATTCCTTGTTGAGTTTCTTCGCCCCTTCTACGAAGTGCAGAGGGAGTTGGAGGGCAACCAGTACCCACACAACCTGGTCATGCTCTGGCACGAGAGGCTTAAGCGCCACTGCCAACCTGTCCTTACAGACACTCAATGGATTGGGGAAAAAAAACAGAGATCCAGCCACTCCACAAGCTTGCCATGTATTTATGGCTTAAGTTCAGCCAGCTACGAATGATGCCCGCAACTGACAGAGAACACGTCCACCAAGATGCCAGGGCTCAGGCAGCCTGCTTGTCAGCGAACATACCCCTCTTCGCAAAGAACCAGCTGATGCACAAGCTGCTGGTGAGCCCCTTGCCAAGATGAGAGCAAAATTGGTGGAGTTTGAGTGGGAGAACGTATCCACCACGTTGTTATGTTATGACTCTGTGGACGAAGTGCAGAAGTACCTTGCTCTCAGTGACGCAATGGAAGATGCCAGAGATGTGCTGGGATGGTGGAAATCTCACGAGGGGTCCTTGCCCTTGCTAGCCAGACTTGCGTGCTCTGTGTTCAACATCCCCGCAACCAGCAGCAGCAGCGAGAGTAACCTCAGTGCAGTGGGAAGAACAGTGGACCAAAGGAGGACAGCACTGAAGCCATCTACGGTGGACGCAATTCTTTTCCTCCACAACTAATTTCTGATGGAATGTAATGACTGTAAATACAGTAGTTCAAGAGTCAAGACAAGGCCAACTACTTTTAACTGTTGCCCTGTTCAGTGGGCGAAGGCATTTATTAGCCATGTTCATTTGGCGAAGTTCCTTGTTCATTTAAGATGATCATAGCCCTGTTCATTTAGTGAAGATTGGACTGTTGCCGTTTCAGTGGAATTTCTTCTGGACCACTAGGCTATGCCTTTTAAATAGGAACATTTTGATTTCGGGTTTGCGGTCGGGTTTGGGCTTCAAATGTTGCATTATAGTCGGGCTTAGTTTCGGGTCGGGCTTGAACGTCATGGGCTCGGGCTGGGCTTGGGCTTAATTTCCAGGCTCGTGCAGACCTCTACTAGATACTTTACCATCCACACTGTTTGATTAGAACCATCTGCTCCAATGGAATACCAATGACATGCAATTAATGAATGAGAAAAGATTTTTACCACTTTAACTTTAAATTCTAGTGGCTTTCCATATGATTGCTATATCCATAGCCTATTACAGGACCTTAACCCAGTTAATCAGTGTTGAAAACAAAGCCAAGATGAATCATGCTGTGCGAGGAGCGGCCAGCCATGCTAATGCTGATAGCAGGGGAAACATTAAAAATAAAAAGTTGGTTGGAGCTTTGGGGCTTTGAGGCAGACAGGCTGGCTAAAGCGATGTGTGATATTAATTAATTATGCTAATTTAGGTGCTGTATTCCCATAGATGAAGCCCAAGTGAGGGGGTTTGGTGTGAAGTGTGTGTGTGTATGTGCATACATATACATGCGTGTCAGCGTTAATCAGGACTTTATTTAGAGTGAGAGCTGAATCCTACCCCCACCGTGTGTATGTGCGTGTGTGTGTACGTTAAAGAGAGACAGAAACAGAAACAGAGGGTGGGAGAGAGAGAGAGAGAGAGAGAGAGAGAGATAAAGGAAGAGCAAGAGAGAGGTTGTGGTGTAGAAATGGATGAGTGAGTGCCAGGTTGTGGACTGAGCTAATATGAGACTGTCTAAGAAGACACCCGAGAGAGACCAGTGTGTGTGTGTGTGTGTGTGTGTGTGTGTGTGTCGTACCAACTAATTATCCACCAGTCACATTGAACAACAAAAGCGTGGTTGTCATTCAGCTGATATTGAAAGTTCCTCTGTTCATTATGTGACAGTAAATCCATTACTCTGAAACAACATCACTGTAGTTAGTAGTGATACATCATGTTAGCAAATAGCTGCTTTGACCGTCATTGTCATTGCTCTAATATTACACAATGTGCTATTGATTTCCATAGCACATCAGATAATCTGTGATGAATGTGTCATTACTAACAACAGCATCAATGTAGTTAGTAGTCATGAAAGAAAACATGACCTTCATTATCAGAGCCATATTATTGGTGTGTTTGAAGAAATATCATTGCTGTTACTAAAAGCATAGTCCTTTCAAGTGTTGCCATTTTGGCGCTTTAGAATGATATATAATATGTTTGTTTATGTTTGTTTCCCAACGGTGCAAATGGATGGGATTTTTGGATCCCATTTGCCAGTCATTCTGTCTCGCTAGAATGCTAAACTAAATATGCTAGTGTGTTTTTTTGTTTTTATTTTTTTTGTCATTGCAGCTTCAAAACCCACCAGAATCCACTTCAACAAATAAAGAAATTCATAACAAAAATAATCAAAATTACAATCTGGTCATGGTCATACAATCAAGCAACATCCTTGATGTGATGTTTTTGTTTTATTGATGTGAGGTGATTTGTTTTATTGATGATCAGTCAGTGGAGCCCAGATTAATTATGTTATCAATCTAAACAACATTAAATCAATGTTATCTCTGTTGGTCATTGGTCATTCAGCTAATTAACATTCTGACAGACCAATAGTTGTGGTGAATAGGTTGGCCAATCATTGGTATAAATGATTGTTGGCATAAAGCTCCATTTTAACTTTAAATAAATAATACATTTTATAGCTGCATTATATTCAGACTGCATAAATTATGTTAGTTGGGAAAGAGCCAGGGTTTGTTTGGTTTGACTTAGTTTAGCTGATAGTAAATCCACTGCTCTATCAGATCACTCTATGGTCAACTCTACCAACCAGACTGAACTGTCCCACCATACAAAACACTGCTGTGGGAATCGGTGCCTTTTGATCAGGGTGACAGACTGGAGCTGGAAAGATGAGAAGGTCTAGTGTCACCTCCCTGCTGGGATCTCTCTAAAGCCAAAATTAATGTTTTATGCATATGTTATGAGCTCTGTCGCTGAAACACTAGACATGCCAGCCTCAACTAATCACAACAAAACCACATGCAACAATGTCCACAGCGGAGAGTCTGACAACAACTTTGCTCAAAAGTTTGTCTCCAAAGACGGACTCGACGGCATCATCATCACTCCAAGCCAAGTAGAAAGCCTGTTTCATCCGAAACAGTGAAGAGAGCCTTGCTGCCTTGCCGGTCTGCCTGACAAATACACACACACACACGCCAATACGTGTGTCTGTGTGTCCTGCCTGCTACAACGGCTATCAGCTAGCCTGCTGAGTTTAACTCTGAATAATCATCAGAACCTCCAGAGTGGGTTGGCGTTCGCCTTGAGAGACCCACACGCACTGTCCAGCTTGCCAAGTGCACACACACACACACACACACACACACACACACACATACACACACACACATACAGAGAGAGAAGGCAGAGCTGATAAGCAGCTGAGTAAACTAATATTTGCAATATTGAGCTCAGAGTCAATTTGTATGGATGGAATCTGGTGAATTCTAATAACATAACTCAGCAGACTGCCTCACCTTAATTAACCTTTACTGCTCTACAAGCTCAGATTAAAAAAATACTTTCATTAAAAAAAAGCCAGTAATAACAATCAAAGTTTAATTCTCAAATGATTTTGGGAGATTGAAGCTTTTAACCACAAACTATCAGTGAAAGGCAAAGTAAAGCCGATTGAATCCTTCCTGATGAATTTTAACACCAAAATTGTGTATTTGTATCAAAAACTGAGTATATCTGAAAGGTATAGACTGTATTTAATGTTATCTATGTTTTACATTCTCAACTTTAAAGCATGTTATAATACTGTATGTAGTGAGGCAGCACTACATCACTCCTCTTCATCAACAGTTACACAGCATGTTATAATACTGTATGTAGTGAGGCAGCACTACATCACTCCTCTTCAACAACACACACTAACTATGGAGAGACTTGTTTGATTTTCACTGTTTGAATACAGCAGCAGGGAGAGGAAATCCTGAAATATTCTATTAAAAAGCAGCTCAGGTGGCTATAGCACCAATGTTGTTATCATCATTTAAGTTCAGCTCTAAAATTGTTGGATTTGATGACACTAGCACTGGATAAATACCACATAATTGATATGATGTGAATAATTATAATAATATTAATATGATCACAGTGATAATAATCCATGATGATAATATTATTGTTGATAGAAGCTTTTTGATCATTGATGTTAGGCTGGCAAAAACATGCAGGGAGGAGCAAAGTGATTTATTTTTTCTCCCCCTTTGGCCGTTCAGCAGCCAGGAACAGTTGGACGTCTGGAGGAGAGAAGGAGGACAGGATGGAATGGTGGAGTGATGAAAGAGAGAGAGGAGAATATGGAAGGAGGATATAGAGACATAGAGGCTTAGTGAAGAGGAGAGAACAACAAGCAGCAGAGACGCAAGATGTCATGGGTCAACACTTCACTGTCAGTGTGTGTGTGTGTGTGTGTGTGTGTGAGAGAGAGAGAGAGTGTGTGAGTGTGTCAGAGAGCAAGGAGAACATGTCACACCGCAGAGACACATCATGTTGTTAGAGGTTGTCACTGTCCGTCACCAACAACACTCCACTGTCAGTATGTGTGTGTGTGTGTGTGTGTGTGTGGGTGTGTTGCCAGCAGGCCGGTAATTCCTGTAGATTAGATGAAGGAAGATGATGGATGTTGCACTGCTACAATATCTACTTTAATGGAGACAGTTTATCTGCTACTGAGACTAAATCACTATCTGTAAGACTTCCATCAGCATCACAACCTAACATTTATACATAGAGAGAGAGAGAGAGAGAGAGAGAGAGAGAGAGAGAGAGAGAGAGAGAGAGAGAGAGAGAGATGTCCATCAACAACACAACCTAGCATTAATACATGAGAGAGAAGTTAAATTATTTCTCTCTCTCTGCTCATCATCCTCTCTGTAAATGAATCTTTCTCAAGCTGAGTTGGCATTACAACAACCTCATTAACATTCACTCAATAAACATAGATACATATATTTTGATTTGTATTGTAGTGAAATCGTGTCAGCTTTCAACCACAGTGTAGCTGCTGCAGCATTGTGTGGCAGTGGATTGAATAATAATCCTTTAATCTAGAAACCAGTCACTTCACCAACGGAGGAGAAGACTGACAAACACAGGATGAACACTGTAAGTAGATGGCAGAAGTTCATCTGTACTACACACACAAACACAAACACACACACACACACACACACACACACACACACACACACACACATGCGTGCACATTCAGCCATGTAGCAGCCCAGCCTAGTATCTCCAAATGCATTAGTAGCCTCTCAGTACCACAGTAGTATTTAGGAATTGACCATTCTCATTGGACTGCATTAGGAAGTAGATGTGATGGTGGCTGCTGGAAAACCACAGAGAAAAAGTAGAGAACAACTAGACTAGAGGGAACATTTACTAGGATGTAGGGAAGGAGGAAAGAGAGAGGGAGAAAATAGAGAGAGAGACAGCAAGGGAGAGATTTTCTAAACCTCAGGGCTTCATCTTTGTGTCTCCATGCTGTGTGATCGCCTCAGGAAAGGCAGCTACTGTGTCAGTAATAGAAATGTGAAGCATTTGGCTGAAGAGTGGACAGCAGGACTTTGGATTTGGCAAATCCTATTTCATCTTTGTTCACACATCAGTACACTGGGGAACTTATACTGAGGCAAGGTGCCAACCTCTACCTCCTGAGTAGGGCTGTGCTGATTATGAAATTTTAGCTGCCGATTATTTGCAACACAAATAATCATGATCAGCGATTTAATTGTCTTTTTTTTAAAAATTTTTTTTACCAATATTACAGTATAAAGGCTCAGCTAAACTGGGTGCGTTTTGTTTGTGTTGGAAGGGTCGGCTCAGATACGCAGCAAGTTGCCGATCTGAAACCGAGCCGGATCAGAGCCACAGGCATGTCTTCTAATTTTGTCAGACTAGGCAGCGGTCTGTTGCGCATTTGAGCCATATAAATGTATATAAATGACAAGATCTTGCTTATTATAGTAATTTATCATCATGTCAGTAAACAATATAAAGGATACATAAACCGATGTCACTTAAATAAATGTGGGAGATAAGGTTATCTATAGAGCTGCTGAGAAGCCTTCTGTTTGGCGACAGTAAGCCAAAAAAAAAGTGACAGAAGTACCCTACATGGTACATTAATGTTACTCATGGTCCTCAGTTTATAGATTAAAAAAAACAGATGGCCGGACATGGTGATATGACAAAACAAACAAAATGACCTAAACAAAATAAGTAAGTAACCAAATTCAAATCAACCTAAAATCACACCATGCCCATAATGTTAGGATTTATAACAAGCTGACTTGCACCTGCCCCACAGCACACTCAATACATTTCTGCACATCAAAACTGCCTACATCCTCACCCTGGAGCTTACAGGCTTCCTTCATCCAACATCACAATAAACACACACACACACACACACACACCTTTCTTCCCCAGCCGCTTGTGTGAGAAACACCAGCAGACCTGTAGTTTTGCACTCAATCTGACAGTGAAAACGAAAGTGAACTTAAAATTTGCTCCAAACTCGCATGTGTTTGTGCGATGCAATGCAAATACTGGCATATTGCCCCTGTTCCATGATGCAGCCTATTGAAAATAAATCATGACGTATTCCAAGTCCATATATAAAACTGCGATATATTGGAAAAAAAAGGAATGACAGCTTAGTCTTACTGTCTCTTCTGAAGTCCTGTTTCACAGGAAGTAGTGTCCTCATTGCCTCTCTGGCACACACACACACACACACACACACACACACACACAGTTGGCACAGGTTCAGATAGTTCACTCTTACCTAGAAAAAAAAAGACAGGCAGATCATAAATGAAGATTTTATGTTTTGGAGCATCAGCAAATTCATCCTGTGTTGTTTTTCCATGTGATGCCTCATAATAAATTTCAAGTTAAGCATTTCCCAGAATCAACCTACTCATATTGATAATATACAGTATATTCTGTCTCACACATTCAAACCTATCAATTTTAGTACTTTGCATTTTGCTGAACTGTGTCTTAAAGTGCCTCAAGAAAGAGCACAGGAAGCTAAACAGTTTTGCAACTTGCTGATCTCTATGAAAAATAAAATATCCAGTAACTCACTGTGCTGTGCATTTTTGACTCCATCTGCATTTACAGTATCATTCATAGAGCAAAATAACCATCATATTTTATTGCTAGTTACAAAGACAGTGAGAGATGTCTGTACTGTCAGAAGAGTCCTTGGTGAGCAGCAGCTAGATTCAACAACCATAGCAGCAGTGAAGAGATAAAGCATTCATAAACTAACACTCTGATACGGAGAAGAAATGATCCAAAAAGGCCAAAAGGTTTAAATGAAGTATTGCCATAAGTAAAATTAATCTCCAGCTCTGGTAATAACTATTATTAAAAATGAAAAGAAGAACTGGATAATTGCTTCAGGTAAATGACCCAGTATGAGTTTGCAATAGACTGTGGATTCATATTCACAAGAGTATTCAGCCGGTTGTTCAGTGTGTCAATCGCTGGAAGCTAGAGCTAGAGCTAGGTGCGTCGTCAAGCAGTTGGATTGCCGTACGTGTCGCAAAATGCTGCGAAAACTCCGATAGGACGTGATAGTGCGATTAAGGTGTATACATGTCTCCAATGCACTTCAATAATGCGACTAAAATCGGAATACTCCACATGTCTTAATTCGACTATTGCTTACTCCGACTATGACCTTATTCGGTTTAAGGTAATCAGAAAATGCTGTTTACATGGCAGTGTCTTATTCAGAGTATTGTCTTAATCAGGTTAATATTGGAATATTGCAATAGATGTAAACGTGCTCACTGACATTTAAACCTGGAGCTCCATAACAGAAGTTCCTATTCTTTATTTAAACAGGTCAACCAGACTAAAGCAGGACCTTCCATTTCAATACAGGGCTGCAACATACAAGACATTTTCTAGTTTGAATAAGAAACATTTTTTCCTCCATGTATTTGGTTATGATGTTTTGGCTTCAAATACCACATGTACCAACCCTAACCCTAACCCTATCACCAAGCCCACACAACACTAGTCACAAATTAGTCAGGCAGACTCAATGCAGACTTGACAAGCTAAAACTGTCCAATATTAAAATTATGTAATATGGTCCCTGGTAGAGATAACAGCTAATCAGTTTGTGTCTGATCTCCACTAGCGTAGTAAAGTAAAATATACATGGAGCAGGGAGAAGAGGAAAGGAGGTGAGAAGTCAGAGAGGGAAGGTTCAGACTGTGACTGACTGATTAAAATGACATTCAAGGAGTCAGATGTGCTGCTGTAGGGAGATTTAATATTATTTCCTCACACACTGTTCCAAATGAACAGGATTTATAAGCTTAATATAATGCACTGGACCTCTGAAATGGCATTTTAGATGAGTCAGTTATGTTTTCAAATAGAATATTGTGAGAGGTGAGGCTTAAAGATCTATTAAGTGTAAGACACATCCAAGAGGTTGAACCTAATGTTTTTTTCAGTGAGTAAAAGGAGCTCCATACTTTGTCTGTTCATCTGATTGTATGTATGCTAAAAATACCCAGACTAAGGACTAAAAAGGACAGATAATGTATTTCCTTCTTGTGTCTGCTCCAGAAAATTATACTCTCATCATGGATGTATCAGTTTTCGTTCAGGCGTTGTTTCATTGATCAAATAGCCAGGTCAACTCAATGAAAAATGAATGATATTCAAGTCCATAGTTAACGCTAATCTGGCTAACAAACTTCTATTTTGTGCTGCAAAGGGGCGAGGACACAGTCTTTCCCTCTGAGGCATTGCCACTACTATTGCACAAAAGAAAAATACTCTCCCAGCTCTTAATCATTCATTAACAAATACTACATCCCCGGGAGAAACTGGACCCTCCTGCACTTACACCCAACAACAAGAAGATCACCACAGTTACGGGCCAATCAGGAAAAAGGGTAAACCAACCATGACCCCTTGCTCTCAAAGCTGCACATCCTCATTTACCAACACAATCTGTACATAATAATAATCCTTAATAATAGTAAAAATAAGAATAATAATTCTATGATCAGTATCGAATATGATAAAGCAACATTTTCCAGGGTAGGTTTCCCTTTGACAAATTGTTTAGCAAGACATAATGTGCAATTGTTGAAACAGTTACATCATATATATACCCATCAACTATTACTTTCAAAAATTTACAAAATATTTTAAATCATATTCATTGTTTGCCATCGTTTGTGCTGGCTTACTCTGTTGATATCAGTGTTGTAAGGTGTAAGGTGATGTGTTCAATTCGTAGGTTGAATTTAACAGGGTATATTGTCAATGTAACTGCTTGCCATTTATTCATAATAATGGAATATCTACTAAGTAATAGAAGTCCACTTCCCTGTGTAAAAACTAAGGAAATTAGCCACACTTTTACGTTTGCCTTTTGAATGGTCATCAATGCTAACTAAGCCTGTTCTCCATCACGGTATAGCCTATCAGCACAGAGTTTGGACAACTGCTACAGTCCGATAGCTATGTCTGTACTTCAAAACAACATCACCACTTTGTGGCTAATAGGCTATATGATCAGCTCCAGTGGACATCATGATGAGTCTTTTGACAAGGGAATGCTTTCTACTCATTAAGACACACTGTGACATCACAATGTTCACCAATGTTGTACCACTGGACTGAGAGAAACCTTCAGCACCAGGTACAGCACCCATTCCCCCAGTATAGACCACTGGAGTCCCACCAGATAGAGTTGTTCCATTAGCTGCCAACAGTAATAGCCTATATTGTCTCTGTAGGGAGACTGACTTTTTCTTTGTTTAATGTTTTTTTATTTTTTTATTTTAGAGCTTAACTAAAACAAAGTATTTGCAAACTTTGCTCTCACTGCTGTAGTTTGAGGGAGAGGACTCCTATGGAGCGTCGTCTGGCAAAGACAGATGAGAACATTCCTTTAAACTGTGATAAATGGCTTATTTAGCAAAATGTTGAATAATGACTTGTTTGTGTTCACTCCACTTTGGAGATAAACAGATGAGTAATGGTCAGTAGGCTCTGATGTGTGTCTGTAGCTGTTCTTAATTCAACCCCAAACCAAAGCCAGCCGTCCTTAGAGGGGACGACAAGGAGGAGCGGAGACTGGAGGAGAGGAGCTGCAGGTGGAGAACTGGTGATTCTACAGTTCCTTCATCTTACTGATGATTTACTGAGAGAGACCTGCTGTTGTGCCCTCAAGCAAGGCACTCAACCTAACTGCTTTGGTAAACATCCAGCTGAGGAGATTAATAACTTTATTCAAATTCACCCTGAGGTGAGCAGCCCCAGGTAAGAGCATTTGTGTTGGGAATACAGGAATCATCAGGGAAAACCTGCAGCTTCAATGACCATAAAACACAAAGGTAGAGTACTCATAATATCAGCAGTACAAAATATATCTTGCTTTAACAACACAGAGTCAAACTGAAAGTCAATTTATTTAAAGGGACACTGCTGAAAAACAATCCCTGATATATGTGCATATATATAGGCTATCCCATATACTGTATACTATATCTCCAAAACTCACTGGGGGAAATATAATTTTTGAGTAAAACTTATGAACAGAGTAACATGAAATTTGATGGACAGAAAGGCCTTGGTCCAAGCAACAATTGGTTAGACTGCAGTGGTGATCTGGGATTTCTGCAATTTTACAATTACAATTTTTTAGCCATAACTATGACAGAGACTTGATTCCAAATGCTAAGAGTTTGCAGGGTCAAGAAATCAGCTTCACTTAAGGTTTAAGTGATAGCAATTTTGTCTTTCAGTGTAACAGTAAATGGAGCTTTGCAGTAGTTCAGGCAGGTTCATATGAACATATCTCGCACTCACTGATCCTGCTTACGCTTATGCTGCTGTATCGCATTGCTGCCTGCTGCCACAGTGTTTTAACTCCCTCCACCTCCCCAGCCTCCTCCTGAATTAGCAGCTGGGAATTCATACTATGTTGGCTCATCATGTCTATTATATTGTCATCATATTAGCTGATGTGCATCTCTCCGGCTCTGTCCCATATGCAGGTGGGTTTACATGCTCTCAGCCAAATCTGTGTCATGCTTGCATAGAGTCTTTTGGCAGTAAATGCACAAAAAAAAATCAGGAACCCAAAGTACAGTCAGTCTACTTTGGTAGGTAACTGTGATACTGAGGACAGTAACAAAAAGATACTAAGGCGAATGTGTGGTGTGACGGTCCCTCCTCCTTTGGCTGCTAGGTCTGTCTGTCTCTGTGTCTGTGTTTACAGTTTTTTTACAATTGGTTACAAGCATGTCTCAATGCTAGACTCACTCAAAACTCTTCACACTGTTAGCACAACAGAAGTCTATGCGGACCAAACTGTGACTGACTCTTGCCTTGCTTTAACACAAAATGCATTGGTTTAACACAAAAGACATTCAATGACCACAGCTTTCAAAATTCTTGAATTCTTTTCTCACTCAAAGTCAACCACCAGCAAAACCATGTGTATCTACAGCCTATTTTGCAAATGCTTACATACTCTTTTCAAAACTTAAATTTAAGTTCAAAACCTAACATACATTCAAGTGGACAGCAATTTGCCATCCAATTCCATTGAAATACATTCAAAATCCTGAAAAAAGATGGTTATGGAGACAAATAGTGAAACATTATTGATTGAAATTATGTAAATGAGACCAACCACAGGTGATTCCCATCTCAATCCCATCTCATTACCACCTATAAAAGGAGACATCTTTGGAATGTTTTTTTTACACCTCAACTTCAAAATGGAGCCTGCAAGAGACAGAGGAGAAAGAGTGGCACAGAGGGAGAGGAGTCCGCATGCGTGGTGGTGTAAGACACCAGCAGAGAAGACCAAGAGCTGTAGTCCCTGATGAGATTAGGGCTACTGTAATTGACCATGTAATCAACCATGGACTATCATTGAGAGAGGCTGGTCTCAGAGTGCAGCCAAATCTGGCTCGCTCAACGGTGGCATCAATTGTCAGAATCTTCCTGCGAACCAACAGGTAAGATATGTATTCTAAAAAGGCATTACTGCATATTACAGTGGTAAATTGATCTGCAGTAAGCCTCTAGAAAATCTACTGCTTGTGTGTAATTCTTGTATTTCTTCTTTAGGACCCAACGACTACCTCCCACAAGGGGGAGGGGTAGAATCTTCACTGATGTTCAGGAAACGGCAATTGTTGATATGGTTATCACAAATAATACCATAAAACTGAGGGAAATTCAGGCCAGAGTATTGGCCGACAACCTTACATTTGGAAATATTCACAATGTAAGCATGGCAACCATTGCTTGTGTCCTAAAAAAACATCAGATCAGGATGAAGCAATTGTACACTGTTCCTTTTGAGAGGAACTCAGATCGTGTCAAGGAACTCTGGCACCAGTATGTCCAGATAAGCTGTCTATGTGATGTGATGTGATGGTTTTTGAACAAAACTGTTTGGCCACAGTAGGGCACAACACACACAGCCACAAGGCCTTTACTGTCTTCATGTTGCCTTGTGGAGTCATGGAGCTTGACGCCCATCAGAGACCTCAAATGTTCATCTATGTGGGCGAGGCTGGGTTCAACTTGGCCAAAACACGCTGGCGAGGACAGAATTTGATCGGCAAAAGAGCTACAGTGGGTGTCCCAGGCCAGAGGGGTGCCAATATCACCATGTGTGCAGCGATATCCTCAGATGGATTGCTGCTACACAGACCGCTCATTGGGCCATACAATACAGAGCGCCTCATTCATTTGTTTCTTGATGAGCTCCATGGCAGGCTTGTGCCAGTGGAGGAAAGAGGGGAGGTGAGGCAGATCTTTGTTATTGTATGGGACAATGTGGCATTTCACCACTCCCGTGCAGTCACCGAGTGGTTTGCAGCCCATCCTACTATGCTGTCACTGTCTCTGCCGCCGTACTCGCCATTCCTCAACCCCATTGAAGAATGTTTTTCTGCGTGGAGGTGGAAGGTTTATGACCACAATCCACACAATCAGATGTCACTTGTCAATGCAATGAATGCTGGATGTGAGGACATATCCGCAGAGGATTGCCAAGCTTGGATCCGGCATGCCAAAAGATTCTTTCCCCAGTGTTTGGCGAGGGAGAACATTAGGTGTGATGTGGACGAAAACATGTGGCCAAACACAGGAGACCAGGTGGACTAACATGATTTGTATGTTTTGGTTTTTTGAGCAAACTATTACAGTACTGACTTTTGTTTTCCTTATAGCAATTTTCATATACTCTAGTTTATTTTTGAATTACTTTATGGCAAAAAAAAAAGCACATTGAAGCTTTTCCTGTTTTCCTGTTGCATTCCTATGACTTGTTCCTGTGTAGTACATTCTATAAAGAGGTACCATTCTTACTGTATTTTGTAATGGGAACTTTGTTTACCGTAAAATAAGACAATGTACACATTTCTTATACAATTAACAATAACAACAAAAAATATATATACACACAACAAAAAACTAGAGAGCACAAAATTATTTACTACATCAAAGATTGCCATAAAATGACGCATCTACTGTAATGCTACCTGTTGATAGTGTTTTTTAGGTAATTGTGTTATGAGTGACAAAATGTTGCTGTTGGAGAAAACTAGTGCTGGTGTTTTGGTAGAATTATTTGATTTTGACACAAGAATGCAGTGTTTTGGTAGTTTTGGTGCATTTTGGGTGTGAAATTAACTGTTGTGCCAAGCTGTGTGTTGGTACAGACAACAGTGTGAAGAGCTTTGAAAAAGTGGACTCAGTATTGAGAAAAGTTTGTAACCAAATGTAAAAAACTGTAAGTGTTTTGCAGGTACCTAGTAGGCGGGGTCAGGTCGTCAGCACAACTAGGAACACCTGGGCCCGGTGTCCCCAGTATTATAAGAGATCAGTCCCTTGAGAGAGACTCCTGGGAGACGGACGTGCTTCCGAGAGACTTTCTCCACGCTCTTTATTTCTGTTACTTTTCATCACTCCACAACAGCACCGCACTACTCTTTCCACGCATGCACCACTGACTGCGGATTACCACATCTCATAACATTTCTAATATTTTCAGTTGACTTCTGTTAAGTTTGATAAATAAATTAATTATGTTGCTTTAACTTCTCATGTCTCTCCCATAGGGCTGCACGATTCTGGATAAAATGAAGGAACACAATTTTTTTTTGCTTAGAATTGAGATCACGATTCTCTCACACGATTCTTAAGCAAAACAAATTTTAATAGACATTTTTACTACAGCCTATTACATAGGCTCATGTCTCTGCCACAAAGTAAAAAGTTGGTCTATGTATAGAAATTGATATAAATCGATCTCTAATGCACCTGATGTCACATCACATCATGTCTGTCATGTGGAGAAGCACAGACAGCAGACCAGCAGCATTTTACTCAATCCGACAAGGTGTGAAAACAAAAGTGAAACTTAACATTCCACAATTTGCGCCAGACTCGCACTGTTAATAACGGGATTAGTAAACAGTAAGATGATAACCCGTCTTCTGCCGCCGTACCTAATATGTATGTAATGTAGAAGTGGCAGGAAAGTTGAGACAGACAACTTCTCTCGTTGACTACACCAACTCTGTCATTTATTTTTTACCCACAGAGCAAGACAATTTACTTTGCGCTCAAAAACACAACATACGTCGAGCTGATGTCAGACTCAGAAAACCAGACTTTCTTAACGGGACCGTGTCTCCTTAACCCTGAGAAGCACACAATATAACTGTGTGTGTTAACATACCCAAACCACAGATTATAGTGAATAATGTCTATAGAGTCTGCTACATACGTCACCCCAGAATTCACCATAACAGAGAAAGTCAACGTGGAGGGGGACGGATGACCCGGTCACAACGGCTCCGCAGAACGGGAGCGGGGGCCGGGGCGCCCGCAGGAGGAGCCTTGGGGACCCTGCGGCGGCGTGGGGGCAGGGTGGGGTGGCAGGGCAGGGGGGCGCCCCCACCGTGGGGGTAGGGCCAGGCCAATGGGTTGGTCCAAGTCCAGGTGAGCTGGTTTGAGGCGGTCCACAAAAACGTGCTCCCACTTGCCGCCGACATCCACCACGAAGTGCTTGTCCCCGGCCTCCAGGACGTGGAACAGACAGTCGTAGGGAGGTTGCAGGGGCCCACGGTGGTCGTCGTGGAGGATGAAAACGTACCTCGCCAACTGCAGACTTGCGGGGACGTGAGACTGTGGGAGGCCGTGATGCGAAGTGGGGACCGGTGCGAAAACACTGGCGTTGTCCCGGAGCGTGGCCCGTTGGCGGGCTGCAGACCAGGGAGCCGTGGTGTTAGGGACGAAATCCCCTGGGACCCACAGCGGCTGGCCGTAAACCAGTTCGGAAGATGAGGACTGGAGGTCCTCTTTAGGGGTGGTCCTGAGGCCCAGCATGACCCACGGGAGCCTGTCGACCCAGTTGCTGTCCTTGAGGCTGGCCCGAAGAGTGGCCTTCATGGAGCGATGAAACCGCTCACACAACCGGTTGGCCTGTGGGTGGTACGTGGTGGTGCAGTGGAGCTTCACCCTCGTCCTGTCCACCATGGTGAGGAGGTAAGTGAAACCGTGGGAGGGGGGAAGGGGGCCCACCAGGTCCACGTTGACGTGGTCGAACCTCCTTTCGGGCACCGGGAACTGCGCCAGGGGGGCTTTGGTGTGGCGGTACACTTTAGACCGCTGGCACTCCATGCAGGTGCCAGCCCAGTCTCTCACGTCTTTTTTGAGCCCGTGCCAGACAAACCTGGCCGCCACCATCTTTATAGATGGCTTTTTGCCCGGGTGGGAGAGGCCATGGACGGCGTCGAACACACACTGTCTCCACCTAGAGGGAACGACGGGCCGGGGCTCACCCAAGGAGACGTCGCACAGGAGTGTGGTGCTGGCGTCGTCGAAAACCACGTCCTCCAGCTGCAGCCCTGTGACAGCCGTCCTGTAAGCCTGCACGTCCGGGTCGGCGGCCTGATCAGCTGCCATGCGAGTGTAGTCAAGTCCCAAGTGAACGGCCCCCACGATGGCCCGGGAGAGGCAGTTGGCGACGAGGTTGGCTTTGCCAGCGACATGCCGTATGTCCGTGGTGAACTCCTCGAAATGTAGGAGAGCTGCCGCTGTTGGCGGGCGGACCACAGTTCGGCCACCTTAGCCATGGCGAACGTCAGTGGTTTTGTCCACAAAAAACGGGAACTGGCAGCCCTCCAGCAGGAAACGGAAATGTCGAATGGCCAGGAAGAGGCCAAGGAGCCTCGATCGAACCTTCCCGATCGAAGGTGCTGTACTTCCGTTCACTGGGGCGTAACTTGCAGCTGAAGAAAGCGAGCGGTTGCCAGGCACCGCCCGCCCACTGCTCGTGCACCGCGCCGACGGCATAATCCGAAGCGTCCGTGGTGATGGCGATCGGGGCCATGGGAGACGGGTGCGCCAGCATTGCGGCATTAGCCAGAGCAGTCTTAGCGTCCGTAAACGCCTTGTCCCTCTCTGCGGACCAGTCCGCCGCGTGTTTGGGGGCCTTGCCTTTCAGGGCCTCGTACAGGGGTTGCATGAGTCGAGCAGCTTGGGGGATAAAGCGGTGGTAAAAGTTCACCATGCCGAGGAACTCCTGCAGGGACTTGATTGTGAGCGGGCGCGAGAAATTTGTGACGGCGTCCACCTTCGACGGGAGGGGGACTGCCCCGTCTTTGGTGATGCAGTGACCAAGGAAGTCGATGGTGGTCAGCCCGAACTGGCACTTGGCTGGGTTGACGATCAGCCCGTGCTGGCTGAGCCGCTTGAAGAGAGTCCGAAGGTGGGACAGGTGTTCCGCTTTGGAGGTGCTGGCGACGAGGATGTCGTCCAGATAGACGAAAAGGAAAGGCAGGTCCCGTAGCACCAAGTCCATGAGGCGCTGGAAGGTCTGTGCGGCGTTCTTAAGGCCGAACAGCATACGCAGGAACACGAACAGTCAGAATGGGGTGATCACCGCCGTTTTGGGGACGTCCAGTGGGTGGACGGGCACCTGGTGGTATCCACGAACAAGGTCCACTTTGGAAAAGATGACTTTCCCCGGCAGGTGGGCGGAAAAGTCTTGGATGTGTGGAACCGGGTAGCGGTCCGGCGTCAACACGTTGTTGACACGGTAATCGCCGCACAGGTGCCACCCGCCGTTGGGCTTCGGGGCGATGTGGAGGGGTGAAGCCCACGGGCTGTTGGAGCGGCAAATGATGCCGAGGCGCTCCATAGTCTCGAACTCCGTCCTGGCGATGGCAAGCTTGGCTGGGTCGAGGCGCCAGGTCGAGGCGCCGATGTGGTGTTCCACCCCGTGCTTGGCGGTGGATGACGAGAAGTTGGGCTGCGTGAGGTCCGGGAACTCGGTGAGAAGATGGAGAAACTCGTCCGCGGCGGAGAGCATGCTAGACAGTCTGATGGAGTCTGCTCCGCTGAGTGTACATGCGTATGAACTGAAGGTGACAGTGTCAATCAAGCAGCGGTGTTTGACATCCACCAGCAGTCCATAGGCGCATAGGAAATCCACAGACAAACAGACAAAATAGCTTAAATTCAGCTGTTTGATGAATCCAACACTGAACATAAAAACAATCAACTTACGTCTCTTGTCTTCTCTTATTTAGAACACAACCTTTGAACAAGTTTTTTCCTGTGTGTGTCTGTTATTCTCCGTTCTCTCTCTCTCTGGATTTGTTTTCCTTTCTGCTGGTTTCTGCCGCTCTGCATATGCGCATTTCGTCAAGTGGTGTAACGCAGTGTTGTCAGTTGTTAGAGCGCTTGGTTTGATGCTGTGGATATCCTGAATGAACATGCGGCAGAATCATTGTCATTTAGGAATGAGATCGCATAGAGGTATGAATCGAGAACGCGATTTTAATACGATTAATAGTGCAGCCCTACTCTCCCGTTATTTGCCATGGCCTCCGAGCCGGTCATGACAATGGAGATTAAAATGTACAGTCAAAGGATTCAAATAGACTCACTCAGAGTATGTTCTTACACACAAATAATATATTACACACATACGCCCATATGCGCACGCACACACACACACACACACAACCAGTGTCTATAGCTTTGTGTCCCACAAGATAGTGAAATTCCAGTAAATAGGCTCACACACACATCCTCCATAGACAGTAACAAAGCCAGCGCGAAACAACCATATATGCAGGTAATGCAGCTGCATTGGGGCCCGCAACAGTTCAGGGCCCGCACGGGCCCCTCTTTATCTCGCCACTATTGTATCATAAGATCTCGAGCACTGAGTCTACAGTATACACACAGCCACTAAACCTTAATGGTAAGCGGTAAGTATTTATAGTACTCAATGAGCCAAGTCATCTGCTCCATGGTGTCACATACTTGATGTCATTCATTCACCAAATAAATAACAATACTATAACATAAACCAGTTTTACATATAGTTTATTGACTCCTCTATGTTACATTTCTAAATTAAGTTTAAATAAGGATTAATGGGCAATTTGATGTTCAAAAATGTGCAAAATGTGCCCCCGCCCCGCAGAATTCTGGGTTATGGTGATTATGGACACATGCGTACTACTGCGTTAGAAGAGTTAGAAGTTAGAAGAGTTAAGACAGCAATTAAGTGAGATGGAGTACAAACACAAAAGCGGGTTTCAGAAGCGAAAACTGAAAGAAGCAGCCGAGAAAGAAAAAGCAAAGCTTCCAAAAATAGCCAGTTTCTTTAAAAAGAAAGACGAGATAGCAAGCAGCACTAGTTGTAACACTGAGCAAGAGCCGACGACACCTGCTAGCACCAGCGCGCCATCCAACACTACTGGAGATGGTGAGAACGAGGTGCAAGAGGACGTGCCGGAGTGTCACCAATTATGTTTTCATCTGTGTCAAGGTGCGCTGTCACCGATTATGTTTTCATCTGTGTCAAGGTGCGCTGTCACCGATTATGTTTTCATCTATTATGGTGCTCAGACACCAGATTTTGTCAAGTATAGCACGGCGGTCTGTTTTCCTAGTAATCATTTCATTTAGGCGTCAACTGTGCAGTGCATTTCGCTGTTGCTGGTCATTTTAAAGCTGCGTGCTTTCACTTCTTTCATTCGCTACTGACATTACGTTATGTTACCGTAACATAACGTAATCTTATATATAACAAATCTTATACGGGAACCTGATCACAATAAATTCTGGTGAGGTGGTAACGGAACAATCCGTACCGCAGGGAGAGGGGAGGAGGAGAGGCAGGAGGAAGGCAGGCCGCAGACTGAATAGCAAGCGGAACATTATGATGCATTATGATGGGCAGGGCCCGCTTTGACCATCTTGCATTGGGGCCCGGCGCTGACTCGTTACGCTACTGAACAAAGCTCTCTTTATCCGTTGCCTTCAGTCAGAAAGCCCATTGAGATCCACTTCTAAACAGACTGAATGAGTAAACACACAGCCATTCCTCGCCTGCAGCGCTCACATATTTATTAAGGTGCTGTGGAGCCATAGCGATAGAGAAAGACACACAGCTACCAGGCTCTTAATTGGCTAGTTCCTCTCTCCTCAGAAATAGAGATTTCACGACCAATCCTTGGGTCTGGTTGGCTATTTATTAGATGGCATTTTCACACATGGTGGTAACAGGTAGCAGATAACAATGTCTTTGGTTTGACTTCCAGTAAACTAGACTTGTTTCTAGTCATTTCTGATATCCCAGCTGGTAAAATCATAACTGTATTAAAATAGGAAAATTCCATACTTACAAACTGAGTTCACTATACTGGGTGATACAAAGATATAAAATGTCCGATGGATGATACATAGATTTCAACAGTTAAATGTGTGAGTTGCTATTGGTTATTCCACTGATGCACTCCCTTAACTGCACTGAAACAAATGCTTCTGTGTCTCAGTTGGATCTATCCTCGCTCTGTTCACCACCCACTTCTTAATCAATACACATTCTGTAAGTAAACTGATAATAATAGAATCATAACCCAGCATGCAATTGAGTGTCCAGCCTTTTGAGCCTGTTGATTAAGAGCTATCTGCTCACTCACAATCTCCTGGTTTCACCATGGAAGCATTAACCACCAGTATAATGCAATAATTGAGTGCGTGTTTGCGCATTCTGGCACACAGAATGATGAATGTGAATGTGAGGCTGAACGCTGTTTCATGGTGTGAGATAGCTCAGTATGAGCTTGATATAGTTTGAATTTCCAAGAAAATGAGGCTGAAGAGACTGATAGGATTTCAACCTGTACTGACAGACATTCTACTGCATGCTTGCACACAGACAGACAGACAGACAGACAGACAGACAGTCTCCAGCCCTGTCAGGCTATTTAACCAGGGTTAGATTGCGTTACAGCTCAGAGGAGGAAAACTCAATTTTAACATAACTTCTGGCTGAAAAAGTAAAGATAAAACATTCCCACATCTTGAGACACACACACACACACACACACACACACACACACCTGCCATACAGCAGCCGAGCCACTCCATCATATTGATTAACCATACACCATTTCACCAAGAAAACACTTTCACTCCCACACATCTTAATTTCACTTCGGACAGAATATTAAAATGTTTCACTGCTAGACTGTTTCATACAATGTGAACCAACCACAACCAACACAGTTCTGTTCAGTTCTTCAGTTTATCAACCAAGTACAGCAGAGCTAAAGCAATGAACAAAATACCAGTTTGTGCCATATGGGGATTACATCTAAGGGAGAGGAAATTCAAGATATTAACTAAAATATTGTTTAACACAGTCAAACGTTTTCTCAAACATTATAGTAGATTCATAAAATTCAGGGAAATATAGCCAGTGGACTTTTTTTTTTTTTAAGAAACGTTTGAATTTTAGGAAATAGTTTAAAATGGAAACAGCCACTGCTCCACATTCAAATTCAAAAGGACAGATTTTAATGACAGTAAATTAACTGAATAATGATTATAAATTTTTCAGCAGAATAGTTTTCATATTCTTTCTCTGCCATCTGACATCATGTTTCCTCTCCAGTAGGTAGGAGGTGAAAAGCCTTGAAACCGAGGTCAGAGACTGTGTGGGACTTCTGGATCTGTGGTGAGTTTTTCTCTACAACAGGACAGAGGCAGCAGAGCAGGTTGGAGGTTGACTGGAGTCTGAGAATCTGACTGAGCTGAGCTTGATGGGTATTGGTATAAGATCCTTATTAAAGAGCTCGAGCCACTGCGTGCGTGCGTGTGTGCGTGTGTGTGTGTGCTTGAGAGCCACAAACACTGATAATTTGTAGTTAATCTAACTTCCCTTTTATAATTTATAAATTACGTCTTATTTCGCTCTACAGTAGAACTTCATATACAGTATGCAACTTATCTATCAACAACAGTAATAGTAGGCCTATTTATAGTTAATGACAATGTTACAAAAAACTTAGCCCCAAAATCTCATAATCTATACCACTCCACTGTGTCAGATGGACAACAGACCATGAACTTGTTTTACATTTTCCTCTGGTACTAAATCACAAAGGCAGCATGGCTGCACCATGATCAGCAGCATGTATTCAGGATGAACTGGCAGAGGAAACTGTTCTGAAACGTTCTACCTTAACACTTTACATACAGGGAAGATTCAGATGACCAAAGACAGTTTACAGCCTCTCATTCTACTCACTGGGATATCACAGGTATCTTTGAAGCAGCACAAAGAGCCTCTGATCTAAAACTGTTCCAGCTTCTTCATACCAAGCCAGACAGGCAAGAAGAGAGCAGAGCAGCAAGGCCGACTTGACTACAGAACAATTCAAACCAACACGTGACTCTGGGTTTAGTCCTCCATCCATTTCCAGCTCTAACAAGACATTGTCCATCTGGAACAACACTTTATAAACTGGAGACACTGATAGTAGAGACTTCGAGACACTTCGAGAGACGGTGGGCGATTGTAAAAACCATCAGAGTTAAATGAAGTCTATAACAACCGCTCGAGTAGTGAGGTTTTATGGTCCAATGGAGAGAACTGGTATGTTAACAATAACAATGCCAGATGAACAGAGTACAAAGTACAGCAAGTATAAATGACCTCAAATTTGCATGTGTACAACAAATTAAATAAATTAAATATGAAAATTTGTAAACTGTAATCACTGTAAGCCATAACGACAAACAAATTCAAGGAAAACAGAGAGCTTACTGACAATCATTCTTCCCCTCATCTTCTTCGTCTCTCTCTCTCTCTCTCTCTCTCTCTCTCTCTCTCTCCAACTCCATCTTGGTTCCAAACCCCCTTTGTTCAAACTGCGCGGTCACAGCCGCCATCTTGAACTCTCGCGAGACCTCCACTCACGTGGTCTCTCTCTCTCTCTCTCTCTCTCTCTCTCTCTCTCTCTCTCGCTCTCTCTCTCTCTCCTCTCTCTCTCTCTCTCATCTCTCTCTCTCTCTCTCTCTCTCCTCTCTCTCTCTCTCTCTCTCTCTCTCTCCTCTCTCTCTCTCTCTCTCTCCTCTCTCTCTCTCTCTCTCTGAGCCTAAGATGCAAACAAGCTACTAATTAAATTACAAAGTGTAATTTGTCCTAATTAGTTGGATGAATCCTCTAGAACAGGGAGTCCTGGTATCCTGATGAACAACGGTTCTGGTGGGATTTGTTCCCAGACCAGCAGAGGTGAATGTAGCTCCAGAGGCAGAAGTCTTAATAATTATACCATGTACTGTATGAGCTCAAACTAATTGCAGATCTAAATGTGTCTCTCTTTCTACTAGCAGCCCATCCATCCCCATGAGAACCAAACACCTTTTAATTCTGCTGCCTTGGAGAAACCCAGTCAGGGGTGAGGAACTCTACAGGAGAGATGACAGAGGATATTAAAGAGAATACCAGACTAATATCTTTCTACCAAGGTTCACCACACCTTAAGACACCATGAAATATTTCCTCTCATGAATAATCCCCATAGATTTGTAATAATTATCAGGCAAAGTCTGGCTCAGGCCACATAACAACAAATCTGCTCAACACTGCCAAGACCAACTGACTTGTACATGTTTGAATGAGAACTCCCTGTCTCTAAGGAAAGAAACAGATCGTGTTCCTTTCCTCCAGGAATGATAAAGATATGTGTCTGGGGCCAGATGAAAACAGAAAAGCTTGAATCTCAGGAGTCAGATCTCAGGAAGTGTTTGTCAAACACCATAAGAGAGACAGAAGAAATGGGAGTAAAAAGCCTAGATGTGATGCTAGAAACAGAGCTAGGTGTTGTTAAAGCTTCACCCTGTGATTCAACTCTGATGGACAATCTAAAGAATAGAGGGATGATATTTACAGATGGACAATGGATTCTAGTATCAAAAATGGCATATAACTATAGGGCAGATAAATCAGTGTCACACTGTATGAGTTGCTGCATTTTTTTTTTGTTCTCTGAAAATAGTCATGTAGATGTGTTTTTCTATCCCTGAATCAACTCTAAAGTCTTTTATTGCCAGAGAAAACACATCTCTGTTTGACATCTTTATACTCTCAGGGAGTGTACGACTCACTGAGGCTGAATCCTTGACAGCTAAAAGATGTCAGACTCACTGAAGCACAACTTTTACAGCACTTAACCTGTTTAGAGCTGCAGCCGGGGAAGTAAGACAAGGACACTTTTACCCTTGTTGGGCCAGGCCATGTGGTCAAACAAAGGAAAGGCCTACATGTAAGATTGAAAGCCTAAAACACGGCCAAGCAAGGGAATCAGAAACCTGAACTCTAGCCCACCCGCTGGGCTGGGACCTTAAACAAAGGAAAGCAGCGCCAAAATTCCAACAGGCCCTGAAGTTCACACCTAGGTGCGAACTGGCTGAAAGCCAACCTCTGGTCTCTCATTGGACGAGACTCGGGAGAACCCCGGATGTCCCCGTGACGTCACCAAGAGTATAAATTCCAGAGATACCTTTCCTCATCGCCCCTTATTGCGACCCCGTTGCTGAACAAGGTGGTACCTGAAACGTTTGAACTATTCTTTTGTTTAGCCGAGGCGCAGTCTTCAACTCGCGGGACGAGACCAGACTGTTTAGTGTTAACCATAACACTGTTGGATCCAGAAGGATTAGATTAGTTGTTCGAGTATCCGACATTCTAATTCCTTACACGCACTGCCGTGTGTAGCAGACCTGCAGAAGTGGACTGGAAGAGAATACAGCTAAGGACACTCCTTCCCTCCAAGAAGACAACGTAAGGATACGTTTCTTCAACCAAGTCGACTCCTGGCCGACATCTTCGCTGCCTACGAGGAAGCCAGCTGGCCGTTGTTCCGTGCACGGAGAGATAACGGTCCCGCAGATAATCCTGGGAAAACCCCGGATCGATAAGACGGACTCAACACACACCAATCACTCGAGAGTGATTCCCAAGTAAGAGGCTTTGGTTCTGGCAGAGACTAGAATAGGTGTGTTAATTAAGCTTACTGATCAGAAGCTGTATTTGTGCGTATTGGGAAGCGCATCGGACCGCTGCGTCCATATTATGCTGTATGAATAATACCTCAATCATTATGCTTGCTGCTTAATTTGATTGTGTTAATGTGAAGCTGATTTGTGTTCAATTGCATGCCGCTGAGCTTGCATCCATGTTAGTAGCCACCGTATAAAGCAATATACTGCCTTTTACCAGTTCAAAGACCAGTAACCCGGCGTACTATCTCCAAGTCGTACCCCGAGTTCCTGTGTGGCAAAAGGCTATTGTTGTGTCTCTAGACGGCGAGTAGAACCTCTAGGTTTACCCTGAGTGTTTCCCCCTTTCTCTCTCTCTCTCTCTCTCTCCCTTACTAACCCACACACACACACACACACCCACATCTCATTACACATTCATTGCTACTTTAGAATTAGATGGTGTTGGTTTAGCTGCCTAACTCCAACTCCATCTTGGTTCCAAAACCCCTTTGTTCAAACTGCGCGGTCACAGCCGCCATCTTGAACTCTCGCGAGACCTCCCACTCACGTGGTCACGTCCGCTCTCTCTCTCTCTCTCTCTCTCTCTCTCTCTCTCTCTCTCTCTCTCTCTCTCTCTCTCTCTCTCTCTCTCTCTCTCTCTCTCTCTCTCTCTCTCTCTCTCTCTCTCTCTCTCTCTCTCTCTCTCTCTCTCTCTCTCTCTCTCTCTCTCTCTCTCCCTCTCCCTCTCTCTCTCTCTCTCTCTCTCTCTCTCTCACACACACACACACACACGCATCCATACGTGCCATATGCTGTTTGTGCCTTTATGCTTGTTAGTTAGACTGATAGTTATAGTTGTATAATAAGTTGTTGATTAACTGCAGTGTTATTGATTATTGATTGATATTGCTAAAGTTAAATAAACTCCATTATACTTTTAAAGAGGAGTTGTCTGTGATTCCTTGTGCATATGTGTTGCAATAACTGCTGGTTGTGAGGGCCTGTGTACGAATTCACCCTTCACTGTTCACTCATAAATGTACAGTGGTACTCAACCACTGTCATTTGGGGGTGAACAGCCATTCTGAGACTGTATTGAAGGTTCGGTTATTGGTCCCTGATTCCAGGGTGGTGCCACGTTTATATTAACTCCCGTCAATAATTTTATGAATATTAATAATTTCACAATTATTAATTATTAATTGCTAATAACCAAACCTGCCCCTATCAAAGCCCAACACCCTCCACCTTAAAACATGTGACTAAATATCACTTATCTCCTCGCCTCAGAGGACATCTGCAGTGAAACACATGCTGATCTCTGAGACACACTGATGATACTTTACTTTCCCTCTATGGGGTGTGTGTGTGTGTGTGTGTGTCTGTGTGTGTGTCTGCGTGCGTGCGTGTGTGTGTGTGTGTGTGTGTGTGTGTGTGTGTGTGTTCCCCTCCAGACACTCAGTGGCTGCCTGGCTGCATTACAAGTTAGACATCTATGGAGGAAGAAAAGACTGGAAGTCTTGCTCCCCAGTTGTTTATGGAGACAAACTGATTTGTGTTTTCTTGAAGGGAGTTTTCCTCATTTATTTCCTCCACTTAGTTCTCTCTCATAAAGCTTCTCTGCCAAACACAGCAGTGATGATGAATTAGCAGCCGGCCTTGTTAGAGGGGAGACAGAGTAGGTGGAACAGTGAGCTACCTGTGTGATTACAATGATACTGAGCAGGTGAGGAGCGCTTATTGACTGAAAGAGGCAGAGCTGATTATACATTTATAAACTAGATCTCGGCTCTCTTTATTCACAGACATAATTGGCACCAAATGGTACAAATGGTGCTATTACATTAAAGAAAAGCCTGATATCACAGTTTGATTGTAGTGTATTTGAGCTGGCAGTGCTGAGCTGTTTGTTCAAATAGAATTCATTTTAAGAACTTAATAGATAATTGATTACCATGAATGAAATACTGAACATGGAATATTATCAGTAAACTCTCTGCAGTCAATATGAACATTGCATGGGAAACAAACCTTACATTAGATTGTTTGTTACATTGTGAAGCTTATTCCACAGAAACATGAATTTACTGTAGAAATTGTATGTGAAGTTACAGCAGCTGCTCTATAAAGATATGGTAAACTGAGGTGTAACACACCATACACAAGCAACAAGCTAAGGAAACACCTCTTATTAGAGTTTCCTTAGCTTGTAGCTTATGCCGTACAGAGTTTAGACACTAAAGAGAAAATATTTACCTGCCAACTTTTGTGAAACATAAAATTCCAAAACTCGCATGTGTTAGTAACAGGATTCAGTCAGGACCACACAAGTCACATGATAAAACCATTTATTACAACAAATGGTAATACAGTTATGTTTGGCGGTTATGGGTCTGCTCTAGCAGCTCCCTGCTTACCCAGCAAGCATGCTGAAGGTATAGCAGGGGCACCATGCAAATCCCCCAAACCACAGAACCATATGCCAAACATAACTAGTGCAGCCAGTAAGTTACCAGCTGATCAGTAATAGAAAGATCAATGTGTAGCAACAAGCTTGTTGCAGACCTCAAGCAGTGGCACCAGACGAGCCTATATGAAAGGATGCAAGCATACATCCTGATAGAGGTCATTCTACTGTTATGTGAGTAATCCATGTGAAGCAACAACAAAAGCGAGACATCTTGAGCCCGAGAAATCAACGCGACCAGCAGCAACTTGTAGCAGGTAAAGTAAAGCTTTACCGAGCAGCAGAGTGTGTGTAGCAGTTGTGAAGTAAGAATGAGTGTAGGAGGAGGCCATTTAAATAGACCACCTTGTTATGAGAATGGATTATGATTGGTGTGCGTGGTGATCAGCTGGTAGGTGACTAGCAAAGCGTGACTTCCGTGTCCTGCCTGAACTAACGCAATGCTTCATTTTGTAAACAGTAACAGCAACGTTATTACATTGTCATATTTAAGTAATGTTAGTGGAATTAGGTAATTTAACCGATAACCGTGTCGCAATACTTCAGTGCATCACATTGAATGGAACTGAACACGCACCGTGGGCCTGTACAGGATCTGTGCTTGTTTACACACATCTGTACAATAACAATATGTCACAGGACGACATCCACTGGTCCACTGGTGGTGAGTCAACAGTATTTAACGTTAGCCTAACTTCACTTGGTTGATCCAGCCCTAGTCAGTCACTTGAGCTAATTTACTGCCCTAATCGCTGTCCTGCTCAACCAAGCAGCAGGATTCATCTCCAAAATCATACATGAACTGGACCGAAATTCACAAAGTCTAAAGCCTGCAAAGTAACACATTGCATAGAACAAGGAAAAAGCAGTCTCATTCGTGCATTCAGCCTCGTCCTGTTTGGCCAAATGAATAAAATTATGTAAAAAAAATACTATACTTGTGACATGCCCACTTCTGGTTGAAATCCGAATACAGATACAAATACAGATACAGATCGTGGCACTAAACAGATACAGATAGTGGTGTTACACCTTAAGACCCTACACTTTAACTAGCAGACACCGAGTTCATGAAGGACAACCTGGTCACTTCTGATTCCTTCTTCTTCTATTTTAACTCTGAGCTGCTGATTGATCGCTGTGTTGCTTTTGTCACCTCTCTATTACCAAACACACACACAAACAAGGCCTTTTAGAGCTGAACTATTTACAGTCCGGGGAGCATCATTACTTACTGCTGACATTTAATTACAAAAGTAGAGGAGAGAGAGAGAATTCATGGAAACAAATATTTCCCTCCCTCTCTCTTTCCCCTCATTACTCATTCTTTTTACATCTCTCTTCAGCTTTTTATCTCCTCCTCCATCATATCTCTGCCTCTCTCTCTTCCTCTCCCTTCTCTCCCTGTTTCTCATCACTATTTCTCTCTCTCTCTCCTCACACTCCACACCGCCAAGGCTCCTTACCAGCATCAGAGCAGTGTCAAAGTGAATCCAATATGCTTGGTCAGGGTGTGGGCTATTCTAGGCAGTGTGGTCCTGTGGGAGACACAGGGAGCTAAATGATTCAACTCTCAGCTCCCTGAGATGGGACAGATCAGCTCTCTTAGGGAAATCCAAAGTAATCTAAATCAGACTTAATGTAGAGGATTTCTCTCTTAGCTAAACACTGTCTTGTCTCATCTACTAATGAGCTTGTTTAGTGGGTTATAGTGTTTGGGATGAATAAGTTATTTGTTCTTAGTTTCAGGAAGGAGAATCTGGCTGAAAACTCCCCTGAGGGAAGATGAGATTCATACCCTTCATATAGATCCTCATAGGATCTAGTCTACTGTACACTGTAGTCATTCCATTCTTCATCTCCTACAGCAGTGTGTCATAGGATCTAGTCTACTGTACACTGTAGTGAGTCAGGCTCTCAGCCTCCAAGCTGCTCTCAGTCCCATTCTTCTCTGTCAGACTGCTACTGTACATGAAAACTGCTGTCAGTTCAGCTCAGCAGCATCAACGCTCATCACTAACTTTAGTTGGACTGCACTTTTCCAAACACAGTTCTAAAGTCATAGTAAGAGTTAACTGTCTCTACTGTCAGGTGTTTTCAGGGAGGGAAGTCACTTCACATACCTTCATAACTCCAGTCAGCATCAGACGGACAGATGCACAATAAACATCCACGGTAGCTGTGAAGCCTCTTCTCAACTCCGATATTTCCTAGTGGAAAACGTCAGAACATTCATAACTAGCGGGTGAAATGAAAAGAATGAAACGATCCCTTGCCTTGAAATCCAAAGAGGAAAGCGATGCCGGGGATCCAAACGGTGTGTATCCAGAAGTAAAGCATGATGTCCTTTAATCAGGTCCAAAAGCTCCGCGCTCTTCCAGACGAACCTCGGTCTGCAGCAGGAATCTCTAGAGGAGAAAGCGCTGGAAATGAAGAAATCCCAGTCTGCTCTCTCCGTGAAGCTCCGGACAATGCTGATGAACACAAGAGCTGGACTCTCTGTCACTGCTCCAGTCTGAGAGCCCTGAGAGCTCTGAGAGAGTGTATGTGTGTGTGTGTGTGTGAGAGAGAGAGAGCCAGTCTGTTCGGACTAAAATTGCAATGTTCCAGTGTTTCTTGGTCCAGGACTGACAGCAGGACTAATCCTGACAAATCCAACACATTTCACTCGGTCACAAGCGAGATGTTTTTGTTTTTTCTTACCAAGAACGCCTGGTACTCCATTTTCTCTCTCTCTCTGGCCAACTCAATCTTACAAATGTTGCCAATGAAACCAGCAGCCTGCAGCTGGATGATCTTCCAAAGTCCTTTAGAATGGAGCTGGTAAGGTTCTACATCTCATTATGATGTCACAATGTCACAGCAACAGACAGCTATGGAAGCAGTCACTTCACCAGCAGAGGAGAAGACTGACAAACACAGGATGAACACTGGAGGTAGGTTGAATAAGTTGATCTGTAATCGCTGAAGGTTTACTGAGTGAAGAATACTGGTAGAAGAAGATGGATTGGAAAAAGGGAAAATGGAAGTGGGACGGTAAACAAATCAATTTTGCTGAATTATGGATAAGCTCTGAGTTCCTCCTGTTATTTCCTGCTCCAGTTTAGTAAATATCACTTCATTGTTTTATGGTATTCTTTATCAAGACATTGTTCAGTGTTCAAACATCCATACTCAAGAGTGGAGTGGTGAATGATGGATACTGTCCAATGCCAGGATAGACATCAGTGCTGTATACACAATATGGAATATACATGACTCACAAATATATCCTCAGGCTGCAATGTGAAGCTTAAGACCAATGGCTAAAACAAAGAAAATAGCCTATAGAATCACTACCTCTTCATAGAAGCAGTTCATGGTGACTTATATCATATACACAATTTTTTTCCTGACATGGAGTAGGTAGGAACAAATATTGTCTTCATACCATGATATCTGCTTACAAACAAATGTGTGGGTTGAAACCTTAGTTCACTCTTGCTATTTTGTGACCAGAGTGGATCTTTATTCTTCTTCCTCAGTGATGAAGCTCTCTGCACCAAGTCTGCTTCACTTTATCAGCCATTATTAACAGCAACAACAAACCTGATGGCTTTAAAAACATGGTGGCACCATCACTTTATTTTGCTGTAAGCTTTTCTTCCAGACAGAAATGTTCTTGTTTTAAACAATAAACAGTATGAAACTGTCACTAATACCTGCCAGTGTAATTCCCATGTGACTTGAGGACTAAAGCTGGAAAAGACTCATGTGGAATATTTGCACATTGCTTGCAGGCAAAGCCATTATTTTCTATCTAAATATACTGAATACCAAATGTGACACGTGACACATGAACCATGTTATGCTATATGACATATTATTAAAATATGATGAATGAATGTTTGAATATTGAAGTTATCTGCTCCTTGGTATATTATCCTTATAGAGGATTTATAGGACTTAGTGTATCTGGCATGTAGTGTAACTGTATCTGCTATAGTTCAAAGTGAAAAGGGAATCTAGTTGGTTTCTCTGGAGAAAGCCAGTTATCTGTGTGCACAGAAGTGTGGTGTTTTTCCCCATGAAATCCTGACAGCAGATTTATTACAGCTAGTTATCCTGGCAGAGCCAGAGAAGTTGTTGCTTTACTTTTTATTATTCTCTCTAGTTTGGCTGCTGATGAAGGCAATGCCGCACATAAATTGTCAGCAAAGGAAAGTCGGTGACTACGCTGCTGGAAACGGAGGAGAAATACTTTTTTTTTTGGTAACAAAAAAATAGACTAATTGAAAGAATCTAGATAAATCCCATTTGTCTACAGTTGGTGGTGGTAACGCACCACATTTGGCTCCAATCTGCCAATAAAATACAAAAGAAGAAAGTGACCAGCCAAATCAGTAGCTAATCTAGCTAGCCTCGGAAGCTAATGACCAGCCAAGCCAGTAGCCGATCCAATGGGTTGCTAGCCTCGGCGTGCTAGTTACCAGCCTCGGAAGCTAATGACCAGCCAAGCCAGTAGCCGATCCAGTGGGTTGCTAGGTTAGACGCATGAGTTACCACCTTGGTCGAATGAATAGTCGGCTTCTCATTTCCCACCGCCGGCCTCTCAGTTACCAGCGCCGGCTTATCATTGGCCAGATCAGTAGCTGGCTTCGGCAAGGATATAGCCTCCGCCGGCTTCTCAGTAGTCTTAATTTTGACCCTTTCACTGCGCCATACAGTACGCTGTTTTTGCGTGCCAATTTGTTTCATATCTGGCAACCCGGGGTGTCGAAATGGGCAGTGGGCGGGATCACACAGGCCAAAACAAAAACAGACGTTCCGCACCGGAATGGAAATTTCAAAGGAGAACATACTGGCTGTAGCATTGTTGTCGGAGAAGCCAGTATTTCAATTTAGCATGTTTCCTTAATCTCTGATGACATATCATGGTCATTTTATGATTTAGTACAGTAAATATATTACATATTGGTCCTTTAAAGGTTTGATTCCCACTGATACTATAAAATACATGCACTCACTGTCGTAAGATCTATAAATCTTTATAATTTATGGCTATTTCTGCCAATCATGTTCTCTCCAACAATCCTGGGAGGCCTTATACTGTAAATCCAATCAATAATGTTCAATACAACATTGCATTTTTATAATTTATAGCTTATCTTATTCTCTATCTATATAGACTGAGAAACTATTACATGGCAAGAGACAGTACATTATGTACATTCTGCGATTTGGAAATACCTGAAAATAAATAAATAAATTAATAAATATATATATAAAAATAAATAAATAATAATAATAATAATAACAATAATAAAAAAAAAATCCAGAAGTACAATAAGTTTTCCAATGACAGGTGATCAGTAATGTGTAAAAGAAGCCAAGCACAGTCTAAAGATGTGGGAAGTGTGAAGTTGAGCTGTTTTCTCCAAACCTGTCAATATTAAAGCAGAAAGTGTCAAACTGAGGATCCAGTCTGTCTCAGGCAGAATGACGACATAGAGGGCTCTTAACTTGTGTGTGTGTGTGTGTGTACTTATGTAACTGACTGACTCCTAATATTTGACTGCATTTATGTTTATGTCCTTTGTATGTATGTATGTGGACATAAAAAAAACATTTAAATGTGTGTGTGTGTGTGGATTTGAACGTGTGTACATCTGTGTCGAGTATTGCTAAGAAGCAGTTACACAGATAAACAGAAACACACCAAGCTGAATTCTCTCCAAACTGTGTGTGTTTTGAAAATCAGATCAGAATGTGTTTCTCTAAATGAAATCATCTGGGGCCTCATTTATAAAACTGTGTGGATTCCACACTAAAAGGTTACATGCGCACAAAAGAGGAAAAGTACGTACGTACAAAAATAATCAGATTTATAAAACCTGCACCCAATTTCCCCTTTATAAATCACAATCAACTTGAAATGTTGCTCACCTGCACGAGCCTCATACTCCGCCTCTTAACTCAATTAACCATAGATGGTCAATGAAACTCCCTGAATGAATACCGATGTGTATGTAAATGTGCTTGTCATTCCATTCTCTGTGTGAGAAAATGGCAAAGCTGGAGCCAGACGGAAAAGATAAAGTTCCCCGGTGGCCTCAGTTCGGGCATCACCAACCAGAAAAAGTTTGTTGAGTGGGTCACAGCAGCAGTTAATGTTGCCAGCTCCGAGAGCCGGACCCTTTATGAAACTAAAAATAAAAAATAAATTGTCCAATATAAAGGTTGACGCCAAGAAGCGCATTGCTGCGCAGCGACAGTGTGTCAGACAGCGGAGCTCTCTCCTCTTGATGAACGTTTCACCTCGATAACGGGGGAAAACGTTTTTAGTGGCATTGTGCCAGAAAAACAGCGTGAGACTGACATGACGTTAGAGAGGAAGATGAGGCTGCTGCAACTGACCCAGGTATCGTAAATGTGCCTTTTGTTTTTGGAAAGAGTGAATGTAACCACGCACTCAACTTTTCACATTCATTTGATTTGAATAAAAAACGCATAGCAGTCTTAAGAACATGCTGGACAAGTTCTTTATTGGCATTTTCTGACTCGGGGGATCAGACAGTGTGCGACCGGGGTGAACAGCTGGCTTGAAGAGGACGGCTGTGCGCCTGGCACCGGCGTCTCCAAACGCGCCTCATGCGTCATGTAGCCCAACCATAATGCATCATTATTTTATTACCTTGAGACATCCAGTCCAATTGCTTAACACCTTGAATTTGTCACATTTAATTCTGACAAATCGGGGCTCTGCTAAAAGACTGTGATGCACTTATTTGAGACTAACTCACACCATATCAGCCTATGATGAAATGTAGACACTTTTTGAACAAATGATCGGCTTTCAAACTAAAGGCGCTATTTAGTTGTAGCCTAGACGTTCTTCTGACACTAATATTATTATTAGAGGGGTTTCTAAGTTGATGTGGAGTCAGCCTGAAAAGTTTCAACATGTCGTCAAAATGTTCTTATCCTGAAATGTTAGTGTTATTTTTGTAGGCATCTGTTGTAGCAATGTTCCACACACGACGTTCGCAATGGCTAAGGCTAACGTTATCTTGTTTAGGCTAACGTAACAATAGCTCATAGTAGGCTACAGTCATTACCGTTCAGTCTGTCATCAAAATATAACGTTAACTTTTTAAATAAATATTTCCACACTAATGGTCTGTCACCATGTTAGTCAATTTAAACTACTGCTTGCACACTGAGTATACAGAGGTGTGTGTGTGTGTGTGTGTGTGTGTGTGTGTGTGTTAGTACATTGTGTGCGCAGCAGCCTCTGCTGTTTTCTTTGAGCTATACCTGATAACTGAAATTTTAATTTTCTTTTCACAGTATCAGCCAGAGGAGAGTGTCAGCAAGAGAGACAGGAGCAAAGTAGGCAAAGTCAAAAAGGCAAAAAAAAGTACCAAATTGGGCATTTATTTAGAGATTATAGCTTTAACTTGTTATGTAAATCTCAATGTAAACTGCAATGGTTCAATAAAGGATAAATAAAAAGATGACCATATAGGCTAATCAACTTTTAACCTTTTCTAGGATGTAACTGGTTCATGAGTTTTAGGGTGCGCCGCCATCTGTCATGCCGCACTCCTGAAGCAACCTCTCTCGGAAGAGCCACTGCCTTTAATAGGCACAATGTGGGGGAGTTCTTTGATAACCTCACTTCAGTGATGGACAGGTAACATTATGATTGATAGACTAGGCCTACCACATTAACTGACTAAATCTGCAACCTCAAACTGCTTTAAGCTTCTCTGATTCTCTCTCTCATTTTGAATCTCATTTCAGGTATAGCTTCCCTCCACACATGATCTATAACATGGATGAAACTGGTGTTACGACGGTGCAGACACCCAAGCAGATTGTAACAGAGATGGGGAAGAAGCAAGTGGGTTCTGTAACATCTGCTGAAAGAGGGGAGCTTGTCACTGTGGCCTGTGCAGTAAATGCAACTGGAAATGCAGCCCCACCCATGTTCATCTTTCCCCGTGTCCATTTCAAAGACCACTTCATCAGGGGATCACCAGCAAGATCCATAGGTCATGCAACAAAATCTGAATGGATAAATGAAGAAGCCTTTGTCATGTTCCTGGAGCACTTCATACGTCACACAAACTGCTCCATTAATCACCCAGTTCTGCTGATTCTTGATAATCACGAATCTCACATTTCACTGAAGGCTGTGAAAACTGCAAAGGAAAATGGTGTTGTCATGCTCACTCTGCCACCTCACACCTCCCATCGCTTACAACCCTTAGACAAAACAGTCTATGGACCACTGAAGACCTACTACAATAGAGCCATGGATGGTTGGATGCGTACAAACCCTGGTAAAACCGCAACAATATATGACATTCCAGGACTTGTGAAGGAAACATTCATGTCAGCAATGACACCAAGGAACATCATCTCAGGATTCAAAGTGACAGGCATATTCCCGTTCAACAGGGATATTTTTCCAGATGAAGATTATGCCCCATCCATGGTCAGACAGGCCAAACCCCGAGGAGCCATCCAACAGTGCTGACCTGCCTGTACCATCAACCCATGCCATGAGTCCTGATTGCTCATCAGCAGTTCCAGACCCAGAGGAGCCACCTGCTACTCTGCCTGAACCATTAAACAGAATCATGAATCCTGAACACTCGTCCGTAAGTGATGATACTGGTTCTCCTTCCCATTTGGGGTATGTGTCCCCAGGAGACATACTTCCCTTCCCTAAAGCCACAGCAACTAAACCTAGAATGAAAAGGAAGAAAGTAAAAACAAAAATCTTGACCGACACACCAGAAAAGCTGGAGCTGGAGAAGGCACACAATGACAGAGAAAATAAAAAAACTGAAAAAGAGAAGAAAAAGACTGAAAAAGAGAAGAAGAAGACTGAAAAAGAGAAGAAAAAGACTGAAAAAGGCTCTGAAAGGGTGACGAAAGTGACATAAACATTTCGCTTAACGACACCACTGACTATGATAGTTCAGAAGATGACCTGAGTGATGATGATGGTGACAAGAATCTGTCTGCTGGTGACTTTGTCATTGTGAACTTTGCGGGTAAAAACAAATCCTATAATTATTATATGGATTGGTGGAGAAGGTTGAGGGCGCTGACATCAGTGCAACGTTTCTGAGGCGAAGTCGTGGGAGTTCTGTGGATGGAAAGCCCACCTTCACATTCAAAGAGAATGATGAAGGACTCATCCCTAGAGGTGATGTGCTCAAGAAACTACCCAAACCGCAAAAACTCGGTGGAACAGCTAGAAGGGAGCAGAAGTTCATATTCCCCTGCAGCATTGACAAGTGGGATGTTGAGTAGTAGCCCGGTTCTGTGAGGAGAATTGCAGTCAATTTTGTTCTTCATTTTGAACTTGATTTTGTTCTGAAAATTTTAAATAGGCTTTGTTGAAGAAGATTGGCCTTTGAAGTTGTAAACTTTATCTTTAAATAAAACCTTTAAGAAGTCATTTGTTATTGAATTTGTCTTGCTTTGATATAGCATTATATGAGGTGAAAATGTTCAGTTTTACTTCAACATAATCAGTGGCACAATTTACCCCCATGTGGCTCAACTTACCCCTCATCGGGGGCAAGTTGAGCCAAGAGACCACTTTTTTTTTGGAAAGCCATATTTTGAAAACTGTTTATTTTAGATCCAAAGTGATTATTCCCAGGGATGCACCACATCCTGAAATATATGTACATATTTTAGTTGGAGACATTACTGTCATGCCCTCACTTTAAAGACGCCTCAAGTAAAAACTGGCTCAGCTCACCCCACTCTCCCCTACACAACATAAACACAACCCAAATCATTCAGGTCCAGACTGCACAGCACACAGAAGGTTTATAAAATATGTTTTGAATCATGGCTCCATGCAGCAAACTGCATAAATATGCAATGCTTCCCACAGACAACTGTCTGCAATGAGTAATTCTACTGTGGGCAGATGACAGCCTCAATGCATAGGCACAATACAATTTCCCATTATCTAGAGTGAGAATCATTTGTATGAACTGCTGAGATTTTAGTAGTAGACAGGTTACCTCACATTATATAAGACTCATGGCTAATCTAGTAGTCCATTTCAATCCATAATTACATACAATTCCTTCAGGTTTTGCAGTTCTGGCAATCAGAGACTCATCACTGTAGGTAAAACCAAGTCCACCTCATTACATTCCCTCATCAAGGAGAAAATTCAGATTTATTTCACACAGTCCAGTCCACTCATGTCTACTACTGAACAAAAGTTCAAAGTTCCTGACCCCTAAGTGTCTTGAGTCCTAATTAATTTCCAGCTCACAGGGTTTCTGTCCTCCATCAAAACTTTGGATGTCGGTGTGAAAACCTCAAGCTTGTGTTGTAGGATTTGCTGCTGTACTTGAGTGTGAAGCAGCTTTGGGACTCTTTTGGTCTCTGAGAAGGGAATATGAGAACCTCAGGCTTGGTGGTGTTGGAATAGGAATATAAAACATGTTGGTGTATTTATGTGTTCGGGGTGTGTTGGAGTATGGGAGTGGGACTCTTTGGACAGTATTTGGTTGTGGGAGTGGGATGAGAAAACCTTTGATGATACAGAGTTTTGACTGTGAAAGCATGATGAGGTTGTGAGGTTTGGACAAGTAATTGGTCATTGCCCAGGATGTACTGAGACCCAAGGGCATGTTGGGATTGAAAGGAATTAATTATTTTTCACTGGATCACACCTCAGGCTGAGAGTAAAGACAGAGAGAGAAGAAAAAGGGGCAGAACGGATTAAGAGAAAGGCAGGAGAGATATATCAAAAGAAAGAAGAGAGGGTAAAACAAGGCAAAGACAATGGGAAAGAAGCAATGAACAAAGAAATTCAGAGAGAGAGAGAGAGAGAGAGAGAGAGAGAGAGAGAGAGAGAGAGAGAGAGAGAGAGAAGAGAGAGAGAGAGAGAGAGAGAGAGAGAGAGATAAAAAAGACAGCAGAAAATCTGAGAAAATAAGAATTAGGGAAGGGATCTATGCTAGTCCACATCTAGACCTCCATGAGTCTACATCAGTCTCTCTTCCACTGGAGACTCTCTGGAGCAACTTGATGGACGAGCCCAAGACAAGGCTGCTCCTCCACTCTGCTCCAGGCATTTAATCTAGCTACCACCCACTGGGCCACAGAGCTCCCACCCATTATAGCTCCATCACTCTATTCTGGAGGACTTACCAACGGCTTCTGGTCACACAGCTTCTACTGATCTTTTGAATGAGACTGGTGATTTTGAACAGGCAGTGTTAGTAGCCCAGACAGGGGTCCTTTAGTGCTGTAACTGACAGAGGGAGAATAACTGTTTTAGTATTTCACAACACATAATCCTCATTCACACCATATTTCTGGTGAATGAAAGGACAGAGGGTAGGTAGAGTCTAACCAAGAACAGCAGGGAGCCTCGCTTGTAAAGGAGTTCAAAGAGTTGACAGTGGATCTGAGATACACAGGTAGGAAACACACTGTGTGGACTGTTGAATAATGTTTTACTGAAGACTGAAATCTGGGGTGAAGTTGCAGACAAAATCATTTTTGTAAAGCAAAACAAACTTGTATATCACAATGCTGGCTAATTTCATGGTTGGAAATGAAGGATAACTCGCAACTCAAAATAATATCTTTAGATGTTTAGGACTCCAGTGTTGTATTGAGATGTGACCTTGCTGTTCATTCAGGATTCAGCAGGCTGGTGAAGTCAGTGCCAAGAACAGAAACAGTAAAGTCCAGAGCTACTGAACTCAACTGAACTGAACTGAACTACAGTAACAGACAAATGGAGCCATGCTGCTCATTCAGAACCACATGCTTTGGTCCTTAGACAATGAACAGACATCTACTGTATATTGATGTATGTACTACATACCTGTTAATACCTCTGGTAAAATAACATGGGACTAACATACAGTCAGTTGATCCAGGCTCCCAGTCAGCACCATGGACAGAGACAGTGCAGTAGCAGAGCACAGAGCTCGGCTCACTGCTGTGTAGACAAAGCTCTGGAAAGCAGACTGGTTTAGTCACTGCAGTACATCAGCTATTCATCTGTTACCATTTGTTCTGTCTTGCTGTGATTTAATTAATTCAGCCTTACTTTAAAACCGATTTAGTCAATGATTTATTCTGCTCCCTTCAGTTCAGCTCTACAATGTACAGTACTTTCCCTCTCACAGCAGACGGTCTTGTGCCCATTACACACTCCTCCATATTCCCCATCTGAACCAGATGAACCATTCTGACCAGTGATGCAGGACAAAGTGGAGGGAGAGTTCTACTTCTATCAAACAGACCAGAGAGAGACCTCTGACAAATTAATGACCAATAGTACAAAGTCCAGAGTTCAAAGTCCATAGTTAGAGATGTTCTGGAAAGACCCAGAGAACTGGAGAGGAATTCACTATTAATTTAATCAAAGTACATATTACCTATCTGTACTCATCATCTTTTTTGTGTATTCTACAGTCAAATCCTTAAAAAGGTGCTACATAGCTTTGCTTCCAAATATCATCACCATTAAAGACGGAAATGTAAATGGCTAAATACTGATGTCCCTTTATCACACTTACAGCAAATTGATGCCTCTGCATTTTATTCATTCATTTACTATAGGTATTTAGCATTCACTTTACTGCTTCAGTCAGGAACACTCTAGTCACAAGATAAATCCATTTATAGCAACAAATGGCAATAGAGTCATGTTGGTGAGTTATGTTATGCATTCAATTCAAGGGAGAGGAATGTGCTGTAACCAACATCAATTAGACACATCAATATAGTCTGCTGCTGTTATAAAAAGACTCAAGAGATGCCAGAGGGAGAAATATGTTTCAATCAGATTGGTCTTTTGAATGTTCATTTCTGGCTGAACCTCAACCATCAAAAGTTATTTCATCTTCTGTTTGTTGTGTGAGTAATTATATCAATGTCCAAAAATGCTGCAATATCAGAAAGTTTTACTCTTGATAGATTTCAATCAGAAAACTACTGGAACATGATCTTCTCATCATCCATGATAACTTCATATTCACATTTTCTTGGGTTTCATTGAATCTTTTGTATTCAGTGATACTGCTGGATTAATGAAGGTTGCATTCACATGGAGGTTTTGAATTAGATATTAGTGTTTCTTTTCTGAAATCTACAGACTACTGTTCTCCTTTATCAAGCAGGGAACTGCTAAGGTATCACTTTTCTTAAAAAAGAAGTGTCAAGAAAAAGTCGAAGCTGAAATTGAACAAATAGCTTAGGAATTAAAACTCATTAATTCAGAGAGGAGCTGAAATGACTTGAATTACTATGAAACACAAAATGTTCATAAAATGATGTTTACTTTAGAAAAGTAATTACTTTGCTAAGATTATTACTGTATGTCTGACAGTGAATATGAGACACTGATCTATTACTAGATAACTGTAGTCAGACTCTCCTATATACTGTTGTATTACTATATATAACTGTCAGACTCTTGTGGGACAGTTCTGCATGTGAGGAAACACACAGTAACTATATAAGTGACAGCTTATGGTTTATTAATGGCTCACAATCCAAACCTTATTTCTCTGGGACCAATTATTCCACTCACATGGATGGCTCTGCATACTAACATGTACACACCCTGGAGTCTCACACACACATTACACATTACCATTATATATATATATAGGTTAGGTTAGGTTTATTAAGTACTCACATGGCAGCTGACAATTCATCTGAAATACGTGAGCATCACAATAGTGTTTGGTTTAAAATATACACATCATGGTGAAAAGGAAAAGAATAATAGTCTCATAATAAGTTAAACATTATAAAATAAAAAGGCAACCATGTCAGCACACAGCCAGGTTAAAACAAGAAAAAAAAACTGCACCAAAATATGAGCAAATGTTTCCACATACAGTATATACCTACATATTTATGCACACACCTATACATACGAAAATATATATACACATGCCAATTTGTATACTTTGTATCAAAAACAAAAGAAGGAAAATACAAGGGGGGGAGAGACATGATAAAAGTATGCCACAGAAGGAAGCTGTTACAATTCCTTATTTAATATTCTTGTAAAGTATGGAATGGGAGAGTTCATGTATCGATTTGTGCGTGCCCTTGGGTGGTGGAGTTTATGGTGATTTCTGGTTTGTGAGGATGAGATTTGGCTTCGAGATGCAGGGAGCCAACACCTGAAAGATGAGTTAAATAATCCAACTGCAAAGTCTCTGCACAGTTGCTCTCTCCGTTCTTAAAGCTGTCACGGTTGTGGCTTTCAGTCCCTGCTTAATTGTCTAGTTTTTGTATTTCTATGTGTATGATGTTCCCTGTCTAGTTGTACGTGCCATGTTCTCTGTTTGCCCCAGCTGTTTCTGATTTGTAATCACCTCCTCATGTGTATATTAGTCTTGTTCCCCAGTCAGTCTTTGTCGGATCATTATTTTCTGTTACGTGTCAGTTAAGTGCTCCTGTCTCTGTTTACCTGTTGTTTCCTGCACCCGTTATATTAAACACCCAGTATTGGGGTTTGATCACTACCTGCCTCGCTGTCCTGCATTTGGGTCCTCACCACACCTCACCGTGACAAAAGCCGCGGAAGGGAGAGGCGGAGGAGCACGCTGGAGTAGCCAGCGTGCTCCTCCTCCTAAACTAGAGAGAAACATAGAGAGACAGATTCTGACATTATGCTTATTAGTTCTAAAACCACAGTTATATCTAGTAACATAAAACAAGGCCACATTAAATTATCCAACAGTTACTGCATTACAGGTCCTGGAACACAGAGCCTGTTGTAGTAGTGGTATTTTCACAGAAATTGATATTAGTGGTGGACATTGATTTTTATCACATTGCAGCCCTGTTAAACTGGTTATCATTCCTGTTAAGTTTGCACCTACTGTTGAATGTGAACAGAATACAGAGATTAATCATTAATATGTTTTCACATTTCAAACCCACAACACACTCTTTCTAATCTCTGGTTACACTCCCATCTTATTAACAAGCTATCTGCGTCCTCATTACCCTTTCACATATTTCCCAGTAGACAGATAATATGTTGGAAATACTCTAAATGGCTTATGGTAATAAAATCCACAATAAATCATGATATAGCAGATAAACAGTAAAATATTATTATGAATTAATTAATTTGCCCTTCGAAAGGAATAAATCATGATATAGCAGATAAACAGTATTAGCCAAAAGATATCGGAGCCTTTGATAAGACAACCAGGCTAAAAGAAGAGAAGAGAAGAGAGTGGTGAATAAGTTCCTCAGAGACGAACAGTGGAGAAAAGCTTGTAGTCTGAAATAATATAGAGGAAAGAAATAGCATTAACCTTGTTGTTCCTTTGAACAGTGAGAACAAAGATGGGAAGTGTGTGTGTGTGTGTGTGTGTGTGTGTGTGTGTGTGTGTGTGTGTGTGTGTGTGTGTGTATGTGTGTGTGTGTGGCACCATGGTAAGAACTGTGCTGTCCTCATTATCACAGAGGTGAAGTACAAATTTCTATCATCTTTTGATTGTGATTCAGTGCTGTGTTGCTCTCTGCTGCTGTTTTATAAAATGGGAAATGATTGAAAGTCAAATCCGCATCAGCAGTTCTCTCTAGTTGGCAGAACGTTAATTGGACTCTGCTTTTGGAGAGGACACACAAGTAGTGAACTAAAGACAGGTTGGTTAATTAGTCTCTGTTTTGTGGACTGAATTAGCCTTCTGTAAGAATATACAATGAACTGCAGTAGCAAAGTGTAAACCATGTAAGAAAACATGTAAAGATGGTCTCCTTTCATTTGGGTCAGTTCATCCTCAATGTATAGAAGAGAGAATATTCTACATACCAGAATGTATGTAGATATGTATTAGCCATTATTGCACTGTTAATAAGTTTAGTTCTCTGGTACTACTCTCTGTCTAGGATCCAAACACAACATGTGGCTTGTCTGAAGAGCTTTAAGGTTTACTGATGGTGCAGAGCTTGATGAGACTGGAGTCAGTACTGTCTGCACTATTTCATTTGGAGAGACCATAGAGGAGGAGAAGGCTGTAATGATCTCTAGCTTGTTCCTAACAAGATGTGAACATATTAGATTAGTTAGAATTACTTTGTTTGCTAACAGGTTTAAATTTCCTGACTGTATGTGAAGACTCTGCTGACAGTGCAGATCTGTCTTGTTCTGTCTCATTTAGAGACAGTCTCACCTCACATGGACAAGCTTTCCCTTCTCCACACACACACACACACACACACACACACACACACACACACACACACACACACACAGTAAAAAGTTATGGTGTGAATCTAATGATGATCTGATACTCCTTCACCAAGCCCATGTCACTGTGTGGTTTTGTAGTGTTGTAGTGGTGGAGAAGGCTCTCCACCACTACAATACGCTCTTTCTCTCCCTTCTCTGTATTCTACACTTGACTTTTGCCTTCTATTCTCCATTCCCAATTAAGACTCAGGTAATGGGTTCACATCTTCACATAGTAACACATGCATGTCAGTACAGTAGGTTATCATAGAGCTGTACCTTGTGGTGTTGAGGCTTGCATTTAGTAGAGATAACATGTTGCACATTGTGAATACAAGAGTCTCTTGGATGGAGATTTTTTTTTTCTTTACAGCAGCTGATTTATTTCAAGAAATATGAGCCTTCAAACTGCAGAATCAGGTTCAACTGTAAAGTGTCTGGCTGAAAGTTTAGTTACTTGACTCCTCATCCATCAAGTATCAGGACACATTACAGAATGGACCTATATTGATCTAACATGCTAAAAATATGACACCACATTACACAGCGTTCTCTCCTCTCTATGCTGTGACCTCCAGAACTGTATCATTTACAGTAAAGTTGCAGATACTCTGCAGTAGTCATACTGTGAAGCTAATGACTCTTGGAGCTCTAGTTTCCCTGTTGGTCTCTGTCCTGAATAAAGCGCTCCTTTGTCTATTTCTAGTGACGCCACCCCAGTGGCTTCCATCACACAGGCCTCCAGTTGAATATCTGTGATTCTGCAGAGAGCGTTTGATTTATGACTGTTTTCCTCTTGTACCTGAGATCTTAATATCACAACTACACCTTAAGAAATCAGGCTTATGGAGAAGAGAGGTGTTATATATCTATATCTACAAAAAGAGAAAATGCATTCAGAGTAGGGATGGGTCATGATTTTCGAATAGTCATTAAATTATAAAAAATCGAATAGTTTATGGGACTATCGTCTTGTCTTAAAAAGTATATTCTCCCTTGTTTTTACCGGCGCCTCTATCGTGGCTAATCAGATTAGGTAGCTGGCTTAGCTAGCTAGCTCTATGCTAACGTCCGCCTATATAGCTTGCTAGTAGTAAATAGCTATGGCTTGATTAGCCCCGAACCGGTCCTTCTCTCGTTTTAACGCTCTCGGTTCGGGGCTAATCAAGCCATAGCTATTTAGCCGGACTAGGTAGCTGGCTTAGCTAGCTGGCTTAGCTAGCTAGCTCTTTGCTAACGTCCGCCTAGCTTGCTAGCTAGCCTGGCTAGCTAACGTCAATATGGCTAGCCTAGTTCGGACCGTCCCGGGGGGGTGTCGAATAGTCGAAGAATGGTTGAATAGTTCCCAGTGAATATCGAATACTATTTTTGCTTGAAATGTCCATCCCTAATTCAGAGTTAATAGGAGTAATTATGAAAACTCTCTGTTTCCATTTCTCTGCCTTTCCAATACAGCATCATGTTGCTTTGCTGTGAGCAGAAAGCCAGCAGCTGTAATCTCTAGGGAGATTACAGTGAGAGGAGGAGGAGGAGAGAAGATGATCGATAGCCAGTTAAAGGAGAATAGTGGGATATTGTTGGACTGTTGGTCTCAGTGTTCAGCCGTCTGGAACAACAACAACAGATTAAGAAAAGCAGCCGCTGGTGTGATGGTTCATTAATTTAAAGCTGCACTCGGGAATTAGATGTTGTTACATTAGAAACACTGTCAGACCTCAACATGAAATTGTATTTATATCCCAAAAAGAATAGTTTACAGCTGGAGATAACTGGCATGTGCATATAGCACACAAATTGCCTACAAAGCAACTGTACCATGGTTCATAAATTATAAATACAGCTAACATCAGGGAAACTAACATTGTTTTTGTCAAAAACATCTTTTAAAACCCACTGCTACCTTCCAGCAACATCTAACAAGAAACTTTTCTGGACCTCAACATCAAAATCTGGGTTTACATAACTCAAGGCTTTTCCAAGTGGAAACAACAGACAGCTTTTTATCTGAACTTTGTGGAAGAGCAAAACTTCTGCACATTTAGATCCCTGCATGTTTCTTTATTGAACCAAGCTTTTGGTCAAGTAGACCTTCTTCGCGGCAGACACAGTGCATGCCCTGAAGAAGGTCTACTTGACTGAAAGTGCAGAGGTTTTACTCTTCCACTTTGTTTTTTGACCTCTAGCACCTTAGCATAAGATAGTAGTCGAGTGTGCGGTAATCTACCTGTAGACTCTATCTATACTGAACTTGGATGTGGACACCACAGCAGGCTAACAAGAAATGTGAAGAAGAAAGGTGAGAGTAACAGAGAAAGGATAACTAATGTTTTTCAATTGTTTTGGTCACAAACAAAAAAAACAGATATAAAGAGAAAGAAAAAAAGAAAGAAAGAAAGAATGAAAGACAGAAAGAAACAAACAACAAAAAAAGAAATAGTAGACCTTTTTAGCATTCTGAAATGAGGTCTATTTCTGCAGTTATCCAGATCCTTGCATTTTATGCTCTGTGCAGTTCTGCCACTGAGGCAGCTAAACCTGACAAACACTATTTATCACACAAACACACACTAACCATATGGCTGTCACTGCATGAACAGGAACAACACAAACAAGCTGCAACTGGTCAAACTCAACACAATCCACTGTAAGAGGAAACTGGAAGTACTGTGATGATTCAGCTATGGAAAACATTTTGAGGTAAATTGGAGTCTCTATATCTTAAAATGTCCACAACATTGAGCAGTTATGCAAGCTGAAAAAGCAACAAGGTCATTAGCATAAAGTTCAAGTATTCAGTTCTATAATACAACCAAGCAAAACTGTCCCCATCACCACTTTATGATAATAAGACACTGATCTCAGTGCAGCCTTCATTAACTTTGACTTGACTTTGTCTCCTTGATGTTTGGCTGGGGAAACTCAAGGGACCAGAGTGTTGTTTAGCTTTCTTGATCCATCCTGTCTCTCTGGCTCTCTCTGTCAACACATATCCAGTACTCAGACCTTCTACATGTCAATACTTCAATCAATGATTATCCTTCCTCTTTCTGATGAGCATCATAATAAGAGCTACAATCAGGTGGTTTACTAAGCTACTTCTGGTGTTAAAAATAGGTTTAATATATAGATTTCTGTAGCACAACAGTTGCAGTAAGATAAGTTTTAGCAGTATTGAACCAACAGCTTGTGTGTACCCATAATCCTCAGCGAGCATGGTGATGTTTCATTGCTAGTTTTGATGTGGAAACAGGTTTGACTTGATGGAAGTGGACCGAAGAATAAAATGGCCTGTTAACTCCGTCTTTCTTGTTGCAAGTTGATGTGTGTGCTCACACATCACTAACACACTGTGAAACACCGCACACACTCATGAACCCACATGTACACTTGCACACCTCATTAGCATAAGAACTAGTTGTTTTTTTACCTGTTTAAAGATCCACAGATGAAGGTTCAGGATGGAGCAGAGCAGGAGACAGCATCCCAAAAGGGTAATTCTCATGAAACCATTAAAATACCATGGCAGTAATGATTTTAAATATAAAACATGTAATTTAGTAATGTAACAAAATATCATTATAAAGATAATAGTGTTCTCTACCTTGCACAAAGAGTAATTTCAACATAGGAATGAATTATTTTTGTATTTTATTGCATTTTCTGCTGAAATTCTCATTACCGCAATGTATGTTATGTTGTAATTTAAACAGAGTAAAATGAAAATATTCTGAAAAAAATAAATGGATGTTCTACTAGATGTTTTCAAATGACAGAAAAATTATTAACTGAATATTCATGTAAAATAATAATGAAAAAATAGTGGAAAAATTAAGTGTCCATGACTGATGTTCTCATCCTCCGCAACATTTTTGAAGGACTGTTTACACACAGAGAGAATTTTAAATAAAGTTTGATTTTGAATGAAGCAACACATGTGCCAGTACCTTCAAGATGGCTACCAGGTAAGCAGATCTCTTTATATTTCTACAGTTAAAAGTTCAACATTCTCTTGTCAGACTGCGTACACAACAGTATTGATTATCATTACCGATACAGGTAGTTTTCCACATTTAGAAAAACGTTAGATTTAAAATTATAATAATGTCATAATAATGTCTAATTATGTACATTGAGTAAAAATGTGCTTAGTCATCATGGCTTCTCTATTGTTAGCAAAACATGCTAAGGTTCCTCATCCTCCGCAACACCATTCTCACTTACCGCTGCAATTTAAGGCTAGTTGCGGTAGAGAGAACTTCTGTTTCGGTAATGAGAATTTAATCATACAGGCTATATTTTTAAATATATATTATGAACTATTAATTTAAATATTATTTACTAACTTGATATTTTGCTTTATGTCCTGTTTCATTGCAGACAGTCAGCAAGTGACAAAAAGAAAGCTTTAGTGAAGGCTAGGCTGACAAAATTCAGAGAAAAAGTTCACACCAACCCAGAACTGCTGGAAGAGTACAGAAGGAAGGAGAGAGAGAGGTTAGGGGTTGGAGAGGTTACAGCAAGAGTAATTAGCATATATATAGTCTATAGCAGTGGTTCTCAACGTGGGGTCCGGGGATCACCAGGGATCCTTGAGGGAGTTCCAGGGGGTCCCCAGCAAATTGATGAATTGTTAAACTTCACCATTATTTAATTGACAAGAAGTTAAAACAATTAGATAATGTAGAAGAATGACTGTTTTGGTCATAGTTTCACTGTTATCTCTCTACCTAGAATACAGATAGTCATGGAATTCTGGACAAATTTTCAGATTTGGGTCTGAGACACAAAATGTTATTAAATGGGGGTCCGTGGCCCCAATGTGGACCAAATTGGGGGTCCTTGATATGAAAAAGGTTGAGAATCACTGGTCTATAGGAAGCCTATGCCCTCATACAGTGTCTATAGGAAGTCAATACCCTACAGTGTTAGGAAGTCTACACATGCGCACGTCCACCACACACACACGCACGCGCTCACACGCACACACAATCAGTAAGCCATTTAGTTTGTACTATAGGATGTGTACACACACAGACAGACACACACACACACACACACAAACACACACAGTCTGTAAGACATTCAGTCCCTACTGTAGGATGCACACACGCGCACACACACACACACACACACACACACACACACAGTGTAAGCCATTCAGTCCCTACTATAGGATGCACACACACACACACAGTGTAAGCCATTCAGTCTCTACTATAGGATGATGTGTCCATAACAGTAAGATTTTTCCCATGTTTTGAGACATGCTCATTTCATGTCATGCTTCCTTTCCATTTCCAGATATCAAAAACAAAAGCAAAATGGTAAAATCAAGAAAACTCAAGATCTGACAAAGAAGCAACATGAAAAGAAGAAAAACAGTGGCGGGAAAACTCAAAAAGGTATTACAGAAGAAAGGAACAGCTAAAAGCTGTATTGGACATAACACCATCAAGCAAGGAAGATGATACACTTCAACATGTTCAAGAAGCAAATGAATAAGTTATTCAAAATCTTCAAGAAGACACAGCCTCCCCAAGAGAACAGCCATTCTCACCTCAGCAGGTAAATGTCTCTGCCATCAACTCAACTCCTAAAAGAAGAGAAACATCTCTACAGACACCAGGACCAATGAAGACATCTACCCCAAAGGAATCACCCAAAAAGAGGAACAGAAGAAAGAAAACACTATCAAAATTGAGGTCAAAGTTGCACTACACAGAAGAGAAGCTTCTGGAGAGGACCAAAGAGATGGTCAACCTAAAGAAAAGACTGAAAAAACTTGAGATGATGGCCAAGAGGAAACAGGTAATTGTCAACATGGAAGGCAGAGAGGTCCAGAAGAAAAGTACAAAGAGAGGTCATCAGAGAACATTACCCAATAACAGCCAGAGAAGAGTAATGCACACACTTGTTAGCCGCTTCCTTCATCAAGATGAAGTCTACACTGTAATAAATGGGAAATCTGGAGAAATTCGGAAAAAGGGCCAGATATTCCGTAAGACAGCCTTAACGGACACTATGGCAAATCTTCATAGATTTTTGTCTGAGAATCCCAGGCACAACCTTTCCAAGGTTCAATTCTTTAAACTTAAGCCATTTTGGATTGGCCAGCGAAGAGTCACAGACAGAGAAACATGTGCTTGCAAAACGCATGAAAACTTTGGCTTGAAGATAAAGAAGCTGCACCAGCTTGGGGTCATAGAAACATCATCCCCAAGGGACACTGTACAGGCCAGTGTGTGTAGTGACGATGACATGTCCTGCATGTACAGGACATGCAGCAATTGCAAGCATAAGACATTTCACACAACACTGGATCCTTCAACGAAAGGAAACATCATCGTATGGAAAACATTAGAACAGGGTTAAACAGGGCAACATTAGAACATATGCTAAAAACATGTAAACCATTTTATCACGGCACTGAAAAATTACCGACCACTTAGGGAAAATACCACATTCTGATTTGTCACTACTTGTCACGTGGGGGTACATTAATTCTGAACAACCATGCTAACAAGAACAGATGTGTAGAATTTGCGCACAGCTAAAATATCAAACAAATATAAATGCACATACCATACTGTGCACACCATACACTTCTAATTCATGGAAGTAGTCCAGTTCATTTGAGAGCAGGTACTATTTTTTCCCCCAATGTTGATTGGTTGTGTCTCATATGGATTTGTCTCTAAACTTCAAAACGATTAAGAATTAATTATTTTGGCAAGGTAGCTGTAGTATAAGCAGGATAATGCACTAATAGAAAATCAGTTAACCGCACTCCAGGGGGTTATGTACTTTTGAAGCACTGCAAAATGAAATTGATTGAACTTGAATCCATGATTGTGCCAATATTATCTCATTTATTTTCTACATTAAATTTTTCAACATTAATGTTTTTAACCATACCTCAGTCTTAGTATACTTATTATCATTACCGAAATCATCAACCTCATTTCCGAAACCTATGTATCATTACCGCAACAGGTGTTCATTTAATGTTAATTTAATGAATGGAAAAATAGTAGTTTGCTTTTAAATGCATGTGCAGAATCTACACGTTATGTTCTTTCAGGTTTCATCATTTTGAAAATGTCAGGTTTCAATGAAATATCAAAAATATTAGGTTGTAGATTGCGGAAGGTGTTGCGGTAATGAGAGAAATCAGTCAAAATCAAATAAAAATGTTAATTTAAAAATATATATTATTTCAGAGTTTCAAGTAACTGTGCATGACTGTTAATAATCAATTTTTAAAAATGTGAAAATGTATATGCTTTTCTAATGGTCTTGATGTTTTCAGACCATTGCGGTAATGAGATTTTTAAGGACTTGTTTTGGAAAATATGTTCAAAAAGGTGTTAAATTGTCAGTAAATGTTTTTAAATTAATGCTCACAAACACTTCAGACCTTGTTATTAATGCCTAAAAAGGAAATTTGTTGATGCAAGTCTTTTTAAAGATTTCATGTTTGAAATCTTTGAAACCAAGATTTCGTGAGAATCACCCAAAAAACAGAGCGGGAGAGAGAGAGAAAAGGACTATTAGCAACAAAACACCACATGACATGAACTGAATAATTTTAAAGCCACTGCAGTAAACCAACCAAGAACTTGTAAAAATTACAGTTCATATGAAAAGTCATAGCTGTTCACTCTATACACCTCTGACTTTAAATACAACCATCCTACTTGCCATCTACAGAACTTTTCTGATAACCCTTCTCTAGCTGGATGCCTCACAGCTGGAATGGACAGCGAGTGCAGGACAGTGATTACTGACTTTGTGGCATGGAGTGAGAGGAACTCCTTGCTTTTAAACGTCAGCAAAACAAAAGAACTTGTCCTGGACTTTTGTTGGAGGAGGGAACCTGCAGTCCCTATCAGGATCCATGACTACCTTGGGGTACACTTGGACCATGAGCTGGACTGGAGAAAGAACACTGACATCTATAAAAAAGGTCCAGTCCACATTTTTCTTTTTCAGGAAAACAAAGGCTTTTAATGTGTGTAGCAAGATGCTTCTGATGTTTTATCACAGTGTTGTTTTTAGTGTCATGTCAGATGCTTCTGTATGGACCTAAGTGTTCCACTGAGCGCTGTCGACACTATTTTATACCTAAAATAGCTTGAAGATATAACCTTTAGAGTGTTTTACTGAGTGATTGTATTGTGATGTTGACTGTTGCTATTTATTTATTTATATCTGTCTGTCACGTCTGCTAGATGCACCTACCTACCTATAAGGGAAAAAAATCAGACAGCACAACTGAATATGTTTGATGGAGACAGAGAATGTGGTTCTACTTCAGTCCAACCCAAAATAGCAGCTGAACACTCCTCTCTCTGTCTCCTCTGTTTAGACTAATTAGCTGATTCCTCTAGTAGGAACAGAGGTTGGCAGGATCTGGTCCTGCCAGGCTGAGATAGTGTGTGTGCCAGGTCTGCCTGGCATGGCAGCGTGGGAGAGGCTGGCCTGCTGGTCAAGCCTGAGATGAGGTGATGAGGGCTTGATCATAGTAGCAGATACAGTTTGAACAGATTGATGCTTGATGATGAGTGGGACGACAGAGAAGAGAGCAAAACAAACCAGGACTCTGTAGAATTGATTTAACAATATAAAAAGACTGCTGGCAACAAAGGTCTGTAAGCAAACAATACAAGATCATGTTGCTAATCCTGTAATTGTATGTAGCCTAAGAGGATCATGGCTTGGTCACAGTTATTCTCTGTGTATCAGTTGTATCCCCAGGCTGCTGCAGCAAGATGAACAACAAGAGTGGATTGTGGAGGTGGAAAGTTACTGAATACTACACTTCCAATAGAGAGAAGCTGCATTTCTCTATTGGAAACATCTCTATCTGTGAGTGAGAAAGGGTAGAGGGAGGAGGACAAAGAGAGAAGGAGCACATTTTCTACAAAAATCCACTAGTGACTCAGCATTGATGGAGGAAAACTCTTTTGTAACTCCTAATGACTCCTAGTGAGAGGAGGAGAGAGAGAACAAGGAGAGAGAGTTAGAGAAGAGAGAGCAACTCACTGGTGATCCAGCATGAATTGTGAAAATCTCTCTTCTGAAACTTGTCAAAAGCAGACAGAGGTGGGTGCAGGGGGTCTTTCTCAGCAGCCTGCTTGTTTGTGCCACAATTTGATTTGTATACATTTCTCAGTGACTAAGAAAATTTGTGGTGTTATCAGTGCGGGCAACTGATGAACAAAAAATTGTCTGTGTAAATGTCTGTGTTAATGCATCAGAGCCACAGACTCTAAGTCCACATCCCAGGATGCAAGGAAACACACAGTGAGGAATGTTTGTGTTTCCTCTCAGAGGTCACACACACACACACACACCTACCTCCAACCCTCCACTTGCCCACCAGGCTATAATATATGAGATAAAAACCTTTATAGTGAGGCAGTTCCCAGTCTGTGCTATCAGTGTCTTTGTTCTGAGTTCCTCTGGAATACAGAGTGTTACACCAGTCCCATAACTCAATCTAATACCCACTCCTCGTCTCTGTCTACTTGGTAACTTTAATGTTGGTGATTGCCACCAAAGGAAATTCTGTAATCTTGCATTTATTGCTGGAAAAAAAATGTATCGCTGTCGGCTGGAAGGCCCATTATCCCCCAACACTGTCTCAGTGGAAGGCGGAGATGTCAAGCTATATCCCACTTGATTAGTTGTATTACAAAATGAAAGGAAAGCTGGACATACATGACAAAATATGGACACCTTATGTAACCTTTATCGATAACTTTTAAATAACTGTAGATGAGGTTATCTGCCAATACTGAGGTGCTGCATATAGTGAATTTTTGGTGTTTGGTGGTAGACTTGCTTGTGGAGTGACCCCACACCGTGTATTGCTTGTGGGGATCCGAGTCTCTTCTACCCATCTATGGGTTGGGGGTATGGGGTTGGTGGTGCGGACTGGGCCCCTCCGCCTGCTTCCCGGCTCTAATTGGCCTGGGGGTGGGCGGGGGGTTCTGGCTCGCATCATGGACCCGATCAGTGCAATCCAGTGGGTGGGGAGAGGGACTGCGGATTGTTGTCGGGTGTTGGGTCATTCTCGCAGCTTGAAATGGATCTAAACTGTTCCTTTTTGTGATTACTTTTGTGGTTTTATATTCATTTACTGACATTCACTCTTTCATATTATCATTTTTATTTAATTTTTTATTTTTATTTTTTTTACTATTATTATTATTCACTAACTTTGCTTATAGTTCTATTTTATTTTATGTTATCTTATTTTATTTTTTTATTTCTGTTTTCAAACATTAATATTCATTTACTTTTGTAATTATTTTTATCTGTAGCTGCACCCCTAGCATTGTTTTGTTTGTCCTGTTTGTCTTGCCCTGCCTGTCCGAGGGTACCCCACATACATATAAAAAGCATACACATAGTACTGATTCTCACGGGGTGGGTCTGGGGGAGGGCGCTGTCCTCGCAGCGACCTGGCCCCACCTCTGTCAGAGAGGACACTTTTGTAAATCCAGGGGAGGGTTGTAATGTACTGTATTGCACTGTATTGTGTCTTTTGCATATTCCAAAAAATCAAAAAACTATTAAAGAAAAAAAAACAAAAAAACACATGGAAACCGATTTTTGATCAGATTTAAGCCACATTTGTATGTGGTTTGAAATGCGATTCGAATCAGATTTCTACAGATGCGTCTCAGTCTGACCGCTCTGACCACTCAAAGCGGTTTACAAACTGTCCTTTACGTCATTCGGAACGCATTATCTGCCGTTGGCGTCACAACCAGAGCGCCAGAAACCAACATGGAGAACGAAAACAACAGCCCCTCCGTCGCTGGTGTTATCTGCTGTGACGGAGGAATTCTGCACCGCGACTAGAGAGTCCTATGGCGTGAAGGCAAAGGTGATAAGGATAAGGATGCACTTTATTGATCCCCTAAGGGAAATTTGGGACACATCTCCATCCTGCATTTGCAGCTTTTTGTTTTGGTTTGAAAAACGTGCCATCAGTTACCGTACGTACGCATGCCTACGTACACCTGCCTTGAGGAACAAATCAGATTTGTCTCCAGTCTGAACAATGCCTTAGTCCAATATACCAGTCCCATAATGGTCTTAGTCCAATATACCAGTCCCATAATGGTCTTAGTCCCATATACCAGTCCCATAATGGTCATGTCAAAAGAGAGGAGCTGAGAGACTCGAAGTGAGGAGAGCACCTTTGTCAAATTGTGCTGGGTTCTGCTGGACTTCTGTTATGAGTACCTCAGCAAACAAAGCATTTACAGAATTGTCCCGCCCCCTTCTTTCTTAAAACTTTAATTTAATTGGTTGAAAATTGAGATTGAAACAAAAAATATAGTTGTAGTTATCTTTATTGTTATTGTTAATTATTGTTCTAGATGTGAATGAGCCTTTACAGTCTGTAGTCTCATCTGTCTGCTGGGACAACACAGCATTACCCTCCTTTCTTTCTTGCTTCATTCTCTCCTTCCTTCAATGTTCCATATTGCACAAAGTATGCTACTTTCACTCATGAAAATGAACAACAATATGAATACTTACTGTCCCCAGTCAGCTATGCTAAAACCTGCTGCATAACCAGTACATTACTACATTATTCTATGCAAAACCAACAAGCTGGTTAAGATTTGACAAAGAAATGTCCAGCACTATTCAGTGAGATGGGATGGGAGAGAAGAGGAGAAAGAGGAGGTTGAGATCAAAATTAAAGATGACTAACACCACTTGTCAAAGGAATGATCACCACTTAATCAGAAGTGCAATGATTAAAGCAACTAGCCTAATCATAAAATCCCATCTGCACACATAATTCAGAAATATGCATAAATGATGCATGATTGTGATCAGCATGAGGGAAACATACTTGTTCACATTACAATTTTCCCATCTGGACACATTAACTAAATGTATTAAATCCTTCTCAGCTCCAAAAGGTTTGAGTAAAAATCCCCAAATAGCTGTGAAGGATCCTATTTAAAGCCCTCTTCATCAGTGGGCTGGGCAGTGACAAGGACATGGCTGAAGGAGATGTGAAGCCTTGTCCTGGTTTGGAGGGAGATGGAGGTTAGTCTGTCTGTGGTTTCTCTATCTGGGGAGTCTGGTGGAGAAGAGACTGAGAGAGAGAGAGAGACGAGGTCCAACCGCTGACTAGACACAAGAGAACAGCTCCAGCCCTCTGGCTTTGACAGAAGAGAGGAGGGAGGGAGGACAGCTGTCCAGCTTTGGATCAGCTATAGGAGAACATGGGAAGATATGAGAGGACAGGACCAAGGACTGGACACTGAGGGGACACACACCATCCCTCTGGCTGACCAAGAGAAGAAACACTGACTAGATCGTGTCAGAAAGTTCACATCATGTGAGGAGACCAGTGGATGTGTCCTTCATTTAAACTGGGGACCGGAGGGTACTGGCCTACATAAAATTAATCAGATAGAAATGAACTGCTATATTCAAGAAAAAACATGTAAGTCCAAACTTCAAATACATGGATAGAAGTAAAAGCCAATCTAATTTCTATTATCAGGTGAATTAGTGTTAATTATCTCCATTATAAATGTCATCAGCTCACCATCTGCTGGGCTACAGTGTTGATCAGCATGGCAGACGTGTTGTGGTCTAATAGGATCAGACAGGCGTGGAGAGACGCAGGATAAGAATCAGCCCTGCTCCACCCAAGGTAGCTGGACTGATGTCAGGAGAATAAACAAACTACCTCTGATTTATGACCACACACACACACACACACACACACACACACACACACACACACACACACACACACACACACACACACACACACACACACACACAGACAGACAGACGTGTGTATGCATGAATGCAGACAGGCATGAAAGTACATCATCCTACACAGACAAATGGCCAGAGGTCATGCTTCAATACATGAGAAGCTATTTATATACACAAAAATACACAGACTGATGCCCACCCACCTGGATTTTCATCATTCATCAGGACTCAGGTGATTTTCATATTTGAATTCAACTGAAGGATCACATGGTCCTCTATAAAATGAAAAAATTATCTGACCTCTTGGGCTTATGAAACGCTTTCAAAACTCATTGTACAATGTCAAAAATGCATTGTCATTAATCTAAAAACAAGAATGTATTTCTTTGTTCCTGAAGTTTATATTTTGGAGATTTTGTTTTTATCTAACAGCAACGCTATGCTTGTTGTATCCCAACCATCCATTCATCAAAATATCTGTGCATCCATCCATCCAAGAGATCTCACAGGAGTGACAGATCTCTTCCTCTCTCTAAAGTAGTTTTACTTGAATGTTTTACAAAGGACAAAAATCGAGCTCCAACTACAGGAGAAGAGGTGCAGCCACAGAAATGGTCTATGAGTACAAAATTGATGAGTGCAAAACTCTCTCCATTAAAACAAATGTTAATTTTTCTAACTAGAGAATATTAAAAACATCACTTCTGATGGTCTGATGGAGGCCCTGTTGGCTGAAACGTCATGTTTTTAATATTCTCTATAATGGAAAGAATATGCCACCCTTCCATTTTGTAGAAAGCCATACAACACTCAGCGTAGGCTGAGTACTCAATCCCAGGAATGTCAATCCACAGTGGACTAGATTTACCTGAGGTTATTCTTGCTGGGCATTTCACAGGAGGTAAAAGAAGTCGGAATTTTTACTGATATATCAGATTCGAACGGGACTAAAATTACAGACATGCTCCGACATTGATTACATGACCCCACCTCCCCCTGTAAAATGAATCCTTTCCGAATAGGGCTTAAAGGATAATTCCAGTTATTGGCCTCATTTTCCTAATAGAGCTTCACTCAAATGCTTAGCTGATGATGGGGATTCTGTAAAGCAGAGCTTCACACTGGGCTAACATCAGCTATCAGCTCTGCCTGGTAGTGGAGTAATGACCAGCTATTGTTTTATGACCTGAGACTCAAAGGGGAAACCAGGTCACAGAATACAGCTAGGAGGAGGAACGAGGAGAGGACAGGACTGTCACATCCAGTCAGGATTGGTCTATGACTCATACACAGGGCCAGGCTGGGGGTCAGGTGTAGGTTTGACACAGTTTACTCTGAATCTGACTGCACACATGTCCAAACCCCAGTTCTGCCTGGCCATGACATCACTGTCCTCTCCTTGTTGTTCCTAATAGGATCAATGAGGGAAACACTTCAGCAGAACCATCCAGCTGTCTGCAGGCTGCTTGGATCAGAAGGTTCTACAGTGTGGGACTACAGTTTTAATATTTGATTTTCTAAATCTGAACGATTGTGCTGACAATGTTTTCCAGATTGATAAGGTGTGCAATGCATTTCAAATAATTCAAAACACATTAAATGAGTATTTTGAAAACCCTGGTGTCATCACTGGAAAGACTGATAGGCAAGATAATATTAGAGGAGAAAAACAAATAATAGCATAGCTTTTAATAACATAAATTATGACTGACTTAAAGATTGATAAAATCTCCATTTTAATTGCAGGTTCTAATGATGTGGTTATTTGCAACATCTGACTGGTTTTCTGTTTAATATGATTCATGAGTGACATGCATATTAACTGACAGGCTGTTGTCAATAATCAGCCAACTGTGTGGAGTCTAGGTGGGTGTTAAGATTATCTGCTGATGGAGGCTGATCATCATCATTTGTCAGATAAATAATATCCCTTGGAATCAAAATGGAAACTCAACGCCATTTGTACTTTTATTACTCAATCTTAATTTAATGTCAAAAAATTGACATCTAGAATTGTCTTAAATGTCATGTTATTTGAAAGGCAATATTCATAATTACATCTGAATTTTCATATGAATATGAATATCAGAGGAACATATTGGAATATTACCTGTCATCCAGTGTATTAAAAATCAAGTGAAAAGGTTGCATTACTTCAAAATAAACTGTAATCAACTCCACTGATCAGACTATGTGTAGGTATATTAGTCCATGTTGGAAAGACTTCTCCATGACTTCATGACATTAAGTGCAATTTTCTGACAAATCTACACACAATATAAACAGTGTGAAAAAGCCAGAGACCCAGTGTGATGATCCAGCAATTACAATCTATCCTAAAGTCTAATATCTATAAAAAGGTATAAAGGATGTAAGATTACAGGAAGTTGCTGTTGGGAGAGGTGCAGTTTCTAATCTTTATAAACTACTCTTTTCTCTCTTTTCGCTTGTCTTTTCTCCTCACAGAATAATGCAGCAGTACATCTTCGTTGGGAGAAGGACATTGTGGTGCCCCTTTCTGCTGCCATGTGGGAAACAATATGGAACAATTCTACAGTTAAATCTAAATGTGTTACATATAACTTAATCCAGATGAAAATTTTGCATAGGGTCTATATTACACCAGTATAATGTAAAATAAAATGGACCGCTCTGTTTCAGACAAGTGTTGGCAAGGCTGCAGTTCAGTAGGCAACTTCATACCCTGTCTGTGGTAATGCCAGCGGTAAATTCCCTCTGGTCAGATGTTGGTAAAGCTCTTAGTGAGATCTTACAGGTTCCAATTCCTAAATGCCCTGTATTGTGTTTATTGGGCAATAAAATAGTCTAATTATCTCCTAAACAGATGAGGTTTGTAACACTGGCTTGCCTCTCTGCCAGACGGAGGATAGTAATGAACTGGAAGTGTAGAGCTCCAGCATGTTTCAGCCTATACAGCGGGCCAGAAGACTTCATTGCTTTAGTAAGCATGGAGAGGGCTGCCACCTCTCTAAGGGACTTTGATCAGGGAATGGATGGTCTGAGGGACACAATTAGATCTAACTTGAATTCTCTACCAGATGACACGTAAAGATGATGCTGTAATTAATGGAAGACATAAAAGAGAAAGTATTCTATAAGTGTTTGGTGATGTTGATACCCCCCACCCCTCCCCTTTTTCTGTCATCTGTATTTGTTTTTGGTTTTTTTTGTGTGTGTTATGTCTATTGTTGGCTATTGTTGTGTTGATTGGATTGTTGTGTCTATTCTGAAAATAAAACCTTATAAATAAAAAAAATACAATATATGGTTTATCAGTTTCCAGAGAGACCCAGTGGGATGATCTGAATCAGCAGACACACACATATTGTTTGCCAGGGTATAATGATAGCCGCTTTGCATCAACACTAACAGTTTGAAAGCAATTATGCTACTGTGTTTTAGTTTGCAAAGTACACTCCTATCAGTCACATATCCACGAATACACATAAGAGCCAGAGTCCACACACACACACACGCATACACATACACACATAGTGACACAGAGAGTTGGTGACACAGTTGTCATTAGGGGTGTCACGATTTCGATTCTAAATCGAAAATCGATCGAAATGAGCGTTCGATTTCGACCTTCGAAATCACAAGCAGGTTCGCGATTCTCCCAGTATTTTTTTCTCTCCACCCCTGCCTACGGAGTCTGAAGAAAAAAAACAAAAACATTCCAATGACGACACAGCGTAGCTGCTACAGAGCGCCCGTTCTATATTTCACTATAGCGCCCAAGAGCGCCCGTCATTTTTATAAATCATTTAAAATGTACCAAAAACTGAAAATCAAGTTATAATTTTTGTTTTATATATACTTCAAGTTGTCATTGATGAACCAGAACCGGAAAATACTGTATAACTGGTGACACTGAGACGTTTGATTTTCCCCGGGTTTAGTCGTCCTCCAGTGGTAAAAATGGCTTCGCCAGCTAAGCGTCACGCTTTTAAAACCTTCTGGAAGCTGTCAGATTGTGCTGTGAGACAGAACCTGACCCGCCATATGTAGTGGAAAGTTACGAAGACATTGAGTTGAAGTCTTTTGATGGAAATCGCTTGTTCTTGCTCGATAAAACAAGACACAAGATCACCATCACTAAACAGCGGGACGTACCTGCTCTCACCGCCGGAGACGGACGCTGTTTTCCAGGAGGCAGTGCGCCGAAGAGTCGGTAGGGAGGACAGGCCGGGTTGCAGCAACTTTTCCACATTTGTTTGGCGACTATTATTGTCTGATCTTATTACTGTGTGGGCTGAAGCACTGGAGGTTTTGTATGTATTTTGAAAGCTTATCGTTAGCCAAGATAGGAAGGATCTGTTTTGTTGTCATACTGTGAATGTTGACACTGAAGTAAGGAGACGCCCTGAATCGCCTTGCCATGTATTTGGTACCAAATTAAAGGGAAAGTTGTGTTTTTTTAAATGGAAAAAAATTTGACCATATGGCCTTAGTGTGGTACATTCCAAAAAAAAATTATGGCAGTTATATCACACTTGATACCATCTTTTTAAAGAAGAATTTGAAAATGTAAATGACATTTGTCAGGGCAAAAAACCAATGATCTGTTGATCTTTACAAATCAAGACTCGATAGTCTAACAATGGCCGTCAGTGCTGAAAAAAAAATGTTTAAATCGGAAATCGAATTGAATCGTGACCTTAAAATCGAAAGTCAAATCGAATCGTGGATTTGGAGAATCGTGACACCCCTAGTTGTCATGGTAATAAACTAGCTGTAAATTGTATGTGTGTGTGTGTGTGTGTGTATGTGTGTGTGTTGTTCCTTCATCCTGCCTGGTTAAAATGTGATGAGGTGTTTCTACTCTCCTGTCAGGACCTTCACTACAATCACTGCCTCATAGGCTTTAATTAGGCTGAAAGCTGGAGACACACACACACACACACACACACACACACAGGCTAAAAGAAACCCTTCTACTATGGCTGACAAAACTTGAAGCCTGGTGTATTTTGGTGAGACAGATAATTATACATTTCATTTATTTCTTTGACTTTGCACAGTAACATCTGCATCAGGCTGCATCACACAGTTTCATAAGATGGGGTGAGAGAGAGAGAGAAAAAAAAATAAGTAGAGATAAAGTTCATCTCATTTCTTTTTTATAATCAAATAAGGAACTTTGACTAGAATAAAATGTAGAAATATGTGGTTCTAAGGTGATGTTTTCAGCAGTAAGTTTATCTCGTCCGGAGTAAGTTACTAAGTCGTTTGGATGAGTTACTGACATTAAAGCTGGGGAAGGTAACTTTGGAGAAATGAACAAGTACACAATTCACTCTACATTTGAGTGAGAGCGCCGCCTGGGCAAACTTGAAAAATTCCAAACCTTTTACAGAAAGCACAGCTCTGCTAGCTCAATCTAGTTGTTACTGAAATATCTGCTGGTAAAAAATATTTTCTTTGTCCCTCACAGATTAGCTACCACCTAACACCAGCTGACCTGAATTAGGCTCCTAGAAAATAACAATCGTATTACCCTCATTGCATTTCATCTTTCAACACTGACCATAGTGGTGCAGGTTAACAGCAGGTCAGAGAACTCCAGTAACAGCCTGACAGTTTGGAAGCAGCAGACCTCATCTCCAAAACGGCTGCCATGTTAAACTACCTGTCACCAACTCTGTTTGAGCTCAATCTGCAGAGCTGCTGTGTGCCAGAGATCAAAGACACTACAGACACTTTTCACTGTTTAACTTGTGTCTGTCAAATTCAAACATCAGGTTAACATTGTACACCATGAGGTGTGAGGTGGAAAAGGGAATTTGAATAATAACAATGTTGTGGAACTACCTCATATGAGCAAGTCATAACCACATTCTCTTTTATATCTGTCTATCACCCAATAATATACATACATGTCTGATAAATATTGTCCAATGAAACAGATATTAACTACTGGCTATCTATGAGCAATAGGCATGGGACGATATATAGAAATTCAATATATTGCAATACAAAAATGTGACAATATGTATCGTGGGGCAGAAAAATGAATTGTGATATTAGCTCCATTTTATTCTGCTGTCATAATCACAAATGAGACGCTTACCCATCACAATTTCACAAGCTCTCCATCCAAATTATGTTATTTACACTTTGTAATGACATTTTTTAATTGTTGTTTACAGTCTAGCAAGTCGATGCCATCGCTAGAAAGATTTGTGGCTCAGAAATAAAGATAATTCTGCACAGTCAGACTTTGATGTCATTGAACCTTTATTTATTACATCGTATCATGGTTGTATAGAATTGTGTATCAAATCGTATCATGAGATAAGCATATTGTCCAATCCCTAATGAGCAAGTGCGATCCTTTCAAAAGGATCCCTGGTTACTACTGAATATCAGATATCTATCAATAGTGGACAGACTGTCTCAATATCAACAGGAGACTCAAGTCTTTAAAAGGCTGAGGTTGTCCTGCCTGCTTGATACCTGGTTGAAGCAGTATGGCTTGATTTGGACTCGACTTGGTTTTTGTTGCAGTTGTATTGACTAAGCATGTCATGACTCTTCTTGTTAAAATGCTTTTTAGGCCAGTAAACTATACACATTATCTTTTTAGGAGGCAGCTGACACTCCTGTCAAACGAAGGGACAACACATGCTATATTTAATCATTTAGAAGGTCTTGGCAGGTAATATAATTGGGTGTCTGATAATGTAATCTACACAGGGGAAAACAAAATGATTCACTGAGGCTGTGAAAGTACTTCTTGAACACACACACACACACACACACCTCCTCTGGCTGTCAGATGATGGCAGGACTGCTGTGGAGTCAGAGCAGCTCTCTGGGGAGAAACACACTGTGGAGTCAGGGAGGGAGGTGGAGCGGTGAGGAGGAGAATTACATCACACACACACACACACACACACACACACACACACAGCTCATTCTACTGAAAAGCCATGGTTTTATCATGGCAGCTATGGGGAACTGTGAAACTTACAAATCAGATGAGAGCAATGTAAATACAGCATCTGCAAATATAAATGCATGCATTTATGTAAAATAATGCCTTCCAATGTCTTCCATCTTAATGTTGTTTCATTACAGCAACATGCAGCTATATCAAGTTGAAAACTAGAGTTGTTTTAGTCATTAAGCAATGCTACAACCATGGAGTAATAAAACCAAAAAGTTATTGCAGCCTTAATGCATATTTTATAAGCATGTCAATCATTTCAGATTTCATATAATTTGAAAAATCACAAACCTTCAGGGTTATTCTAGTTGAAGGAATCCTCCAGATGCCAGACTTAACTCCCTACTGATGTAGCATGGGGTTACAAACTGTTTTCTTATACTGTTTGTTTGATCATTAACCAAATATGTACTAATATGACTCTAACTAGCACTGTCAACCTGGAACTTTGTTTTTCCTTTCATCCTTTTCTTTCTCTCCTCTCTATTCCTCTCTCTTCCTGTTTGAATTTGATGCAAAGATGGAAGACAGCATCTGTCTTTCATGTCCTCTAACTGTTCTAGATGTCACAAAACTTTTCTTACATTTTGCCTACGAAAAACCAAAGTGGGATTCATGAAACATGCGCAGACTCGATTTCCGCGTGTTCCAGGTGTATCTGACAATGAATGCCACTTGTTCATAAAAGGCCTGCTGACTGAATGGTCGTGTGTAAATGGAAAGCACTACTGGAGTGGAGAATGGCAAAAAGACCCAAGAAGAAAAACTCAAACTCTGAAATAGAAGTGTTGTTGTCGGGAGTGAGAGAAAAAATATACAGCTTTCTTCCTGCGGTGTCCAAGCACATCCAACAGCCTTCCAGCACAGCGGTGCACTCTGTGGAGGAGCGAGTGTGCGTATGATAATTATATGATCGCTGCTGAGGGGTCTGAGCGTCATCAGTCATCAGCCTTGTGGTCAAGGCATCACCTCTATCACCTCAAGACAAATTAGTTAGCCGTGAGACTCTGGTTAATATAATGCCGTGCGTCTCCAGCAGCACCTGGTCAAGACGCACGACATTTAGGAGGTTTAGCTTGGCGTGACAGATTAATTGAATGTTTATGGTGTGCTGTTATTTGCGATTTATACAAGGAAATGCGTTTGGAGATGGTTCTTTGATGTGCACAGGCTATTGCTCCTATGATGTTTGGCAGGCCAGCAAGAGCATGGAAATGTCTTTGTATTTGAGTCGGTTCTATTGCAGAATATGGGAATTTGACATATTATGGTCCTCAAGGCCGCTCCAGTAACAGCACATGCACTCTCATGGCTCTTTATATCATAATTTATCACTTTGATCAATCAGCTAAACATGTTTCCAGTTGAATAGAATTGCCTATGAATTTGTTCATATACACCTAGCTTTATTAATATGGTTAATATGAGAAGGCTTACAAATGGACTGAAACACATTTTGTTGTTAATATGAGTTCTGTAATTACTTAAAATAACTTTGCATAAAGAATTAAACTTTCTAATTAGAAACCTCTTCAGCTTATCTGCCCTCACACGTTTCCAAACAAACATAGATTTTGATCGAACCAAAGCATAAATTCAGGTGAGAAAAAAAAATTATGAATGCAGAGATGTTCGTGGAAACGTTCGTAAGTACGCTGAGTGCACGTTTTGTGAATGAGGCCCACTGTCTTTCTTAACTTGCCTGTCTGACAAGTGCTTGGCTTAGGCTACTTTTGCCTGAAGTTCAGTATGCAAAGGTAAATGATGCAGATGTAATGAGCATGAAGAGGTTTTGAAACGAAATCTGACAAAAAAAAAGAAATCTTGAAAAGTCTTGTCTCCACCATATTTGGAGAGAGAGATAAAATGTACCTTCACACTTAAACTGGTAATCCGATTTAACAGCCTGCTAATTTATCGGAAACATCATTCTGGCATCACAACCTGCTCGACTTTGTTTACTTATTACACACTTCTATCTGAAGAGAGAGAGAGAATCAGTCAGATCATGTTTGTATCATTTCCTCTCCTCAGACTTTTGATCTGATCCCCTGTCAATATCAAACAAAACACAGCAGGTTTTCTCCCAGTAGAGACTGAACCAATGAAAGAATGAGATGAGAGGATAAACAGTATGATTGACTCTCAGAGTGATGTCACTGCTGTCACTCTCTGTCAGTCATTTCAAGGCTCTTCCTCCACCATTCAAGTCATGTAGCAGCTCAGTGATTCTGCTCTGACTAATATGACTGAAGTGAGGACAGGAGCCCCAGTAGAGCCTTCTTCTTTTCTGATACAGAGGACATCGATGGCTGGACTGATGCAGTGGCTGCTGAGGAGACAAGATGAGGCCTTTCTGTCTCTGGAGCCTGAACAACTCTGTCTGTTTCCTGGACCTGTGGCTGCCTACCTGTCTGTCTTTACCTGTCTGTCTCTGCCTCTGGTTGTCTCTATGTCCCTGTCTCTTTCTCTGAATGTTTAACTCTCTGTTTCTATATTTTTATTTGTTCCCTCCCCCCTCTTTTTACTCTTGTCTTTGCAAACAGGCTTACATAAGAGAGGAGGTTAGAGAACAGAAGAGGAGAGAAAAGAGACCAGACCAGACCAATCCAGAGCCAGGAGAGCTGTACCATCAGCTGTATGGGATAAACGGCCCCTATAGGAGCTTTCAAACAGCCTCCAGCCTCCATTCACTCTAATGTCTAATTGATACCAAGGTTATATACTGACACAGCACATAGAGAATACTGACTGCATGATGCAGGGCTGGAGCATGGAGACATACAGTATCAGACAAAATATCTCAGGCCTGATTCACAACTGGTTCACAACTTTTTTTTTTTTTTTTTTATTTCATTGTGAGTTCAATTCTGTGATATTCAGACTGAAACCCTTTATTATTACTTTCGCTCTCCCCGTCATGGTAAGTTACCCTGCGATTCTAGCAGTTGAACTTTTTAATTTAAATATTTCATGGGTTCCTTTTAAATAGTCATGAGCCTTTCGTGAGTGGATCAACTCTGTGATAGAATAGGGATTAGAGAGGAAACTTCAAACCACATGAGCCCCTTTCACACACGCAGCCTGTTCTGTAAATGTGACAGCATGCCGTCATGTATGAACAGCAGCCAGTGTGGACATGCCAGTATATCAGTTCTGCCAATTTCCCAGCTCAAGACGTTGTAACGTTACTAGTAATGTTCCGTATTGACTGTATGTGTGAACGATGCCAGAACATTAACAGCACAAGCACTGTCTGTGTCTTTTTGGTCATTCTATTTTCTTTTCACAAACAGAAATTAAAAAATGAAAAACGAATGGTGATTTGATTTTCATTTAAAAATCCACAACTGAAAAAGGGAAATAGAAGGTATTTGTCATTTTCCTGGTCAGAAACGGCAGAATCAACATTTATGAAGGACTTGATTTTCCTTTTCTCCTTTGTAAAACAGACAATAAAAAAGAATAAATACAGAAAACAATAACGAAAAAGCCCGTTTTGGGTCTGAGAGAAGCAGCTGCTGTGCGTCTTTCAGCAGAGGCAGAGAGAGAGAGAGAGAGAGAGAGAGAGAGAGAGAGAGAGAAGGAGGCACTGCTCAACTCAGTAATAAACTTTATTTCTGATAGAAAATATGTTCAAAGACCATTATACTAATCCATCGTCCTGTCTGGAATCATTTCACCTTCCTATTCCTGATTGCTGAGAAAGCTCCAACACGTGGATATTAGAATATTACGCATATCAGATCATAAATAGGCCTATCGTGTGTGATCAATCAACAGGCTTTATTATTAACGAGTCCGATTTTTCTGGCAAAATACATGAAATAATGAAATAAAGTTTATTACTGAATTGAACAGTGATCCGTGTTTTACAAAGGAGAAAAGGAAAATCAAGTCCTTTATGTTTTATCTGCCGTTTCTGACCCGGAAAATGAGAAATGTCTTCTTTAATTTGTAGATTTTTAAATGAAAATCAAATCACCATTCGTTTTTCATTTTTTTAATTTCTGTTTCTGAAAAGAAAATGGAATGACCACAAAAATACACGGACCGAACAAGCACAACATTATAGGACGCTCTGCTGTTGAACTATAGGAGGGGAATACAAACCACCATACAAAAGGCTGTAGCTTTACTTTTATGAGGAAAATGTGGAATTGGACAGACGGTGCAATAGGAGAGATCCTTGGAGTCGGGCGGACAGAGAGATTAACCCGCCGTGTTTTAAACTGCAGAGACTCCGGCGGTTAAACGTAATTTCCAGGAAATGACAACAGTGGAATGTAACAGTATTTATTGCCAGTGCTGTGTGAATGGCAGCATTACGCCATGTCTTGTGTGAACAACACAAACTGCTACCATTACCAGCAAACTCAATCTGGCACTTTTACGGGTTTCATGTGTGAAAGGGGCTATGGACACACAAGGGGGGTGGGTGATTGGGAGTGTGTGTGTGTGTGTGTGTGTGTGTGTGTGTCTTTTCATTTGACTGGAAAAGAAAGCTGACAGTAGTCAGCAGTGAGACTGATATATTCACCACCTCAGCATGATCACTGATTAGAGAGGAACAGTACTGCTGGACTTCCATGTTACTGATAAACAGTGACAGGTAGACAGATAGTTAACCCTCATCTACCGTAGTTAGTCAGCTATGACGTTTCCTATCATAGTAAATACACTGTGTATCACATTGGCTTAACACACATACACACACACACACACTCTCAACACCAAGAGAACAGCTCCTCTCTGTCATATTGCCAACGGCTCTCCACAAACACATGTACCGCTCTCCAAAGTCCAACCTGCTCCAGTGTTTCAGCCTGAGGGCGTCTGTATAAAATATGACCATCCAGTAACTACTGCAGCCTGGTAACACAAAGCCTAGCCTGTCAGCTACAGCACAAGGCCAACACTAATGTAACAAGGCTAACACACATATCTGCTGGATTCTGTTGCAGGGGGAACTGGGACAACTAATGACATCATCCAAACCACAAGGAATGAACAACAAGGTCATCACACTCAAACAAACATCATCTCAAACAAACCTGGCATATTCACCAACTCTTAAGTTTCTCCTTGTTCCTTCTTTAGGCTTTCTCCTGTCTTTTTTCAAAGACTCATAACCTGAATGTTCCAGAGAAAACCTGTTGACACTGAGACCCAAGCAGAGCTTCTGTTTCTTCCTGTTAGGATTCTCCTTGGTAGTTTGTATGGAACAACAGAGGAGACTAATCTGTCCTTGAAGCCTGTGTCCGAGCATTATCATCTGAAGATACTAAGTCGCCCTCTGGACATCATTCTGACATAGACAAAGAATAACAAACCCACTGAGATATGAAGGGAGCTGAAGATAGTAGAGGATCTTTGTTCATTTTCTCTCTCTCTCCTGGAGGGCATCATTAGCAGCACTTACCTGTAAGAAAAGAGACAAGAAGAAAAGAAGAAAATAAATGTTAGGCTCAAATAATGTATACATATCTTCACATTGTATAAAACACTTATCAGCAGCTTGTTTGCCGTTCTTCTGAACCACTGTAACAACAGCAAGACAATGTGCTCCTCATCTCCTGCACTTCAACATTCAAATGGAATAATTGCATCAGACACTGAAAGCTTTCCACTCCCATATCAGTGTTAGAGCAGACTAGACGTCCTTCACAGCAGCTCTCACCAATCTGTGGTAGAAATAGCTGCTGATATTACTGCTGCTGAAGTCTTTAAAAGGAACCTGCTGCTCACAAGAATATCAGATCACCTTGTATTCTGCTGCCATATCTGTGTGTTTATAATTCAGCTTGACTATCCTCCTATAGACACCTGCAGGCAGTGAATAAGGCGCTGATTTCAAGATCAAGATGCTTTTGGAGAGGGAGAACAAAATCTGTTCCCATCTTAACAGCTGATGTATATCAAAGTGCAATGGAAGACATAATTTAGCTTCACTCATGTTTACACAAAGACTCTGCTAGTGTGTGAGTGAGAAAATTGGTGAATCACAATGATCTGAATTAACCAACCCAAAAAAAGAGTAATTCTAGATATTTTTTTAGCCCAGAGAACAGAGATACTGACAGACAAAGTATTATTTTCACAGTTCATACTCCAAATATCCTTTTCCCTTTCAGGCTAAGGGACATAGTCCATCAGACACAGACAGAGCTTTTAGACTGGTGGAGGCATTTTGCACTGTTCGTCAAAATGTATTAGAGCCATACATAACCTTTCTCTACTGTGTATGCAGGTTATCACAGTCTAAAGAAAATAGGACTGGGGGAGAGACGTCAGACCGAATTTGCAATAAGGTAAGAAAGAGAAAAAGTGTAAAAAGAAAAAGAAAAAACAGAAAAAAAAAAACTCATTCATGTAAAATAAATTATTTATTGGGGCGTCCTGGTGACTCAGTGGTCTAAGGCGCATACCACGTAAACACAACGTCCTGGGTCTGAATCCAGCCGATGACTTTTGTTGCATGTCATCACCCTCTCTCTACACCTAATCTTTCCTGTCTCACTATAGACTATCAAATAAAAAAGGAAAAAATGCTGCACAGCCGTAGTGGCTTTACAGCAGCTGTGCTCTGATGGGATTCCGGCGGAGTTCTACAGGCACTTCTGGAGTGCAGTACGGGGAGGATCTGCTGGAGGTTTTTCAGGAGTCCATCCAGGAAGAAAGGCTACCAATTAGTTGTCAGCATTCAGTACTGTCATTGCTGCCAAAAATAACTGGAGACCAGTGGCACTTTTGTGCTTGGATTATAAAATCCTTTCTAAATGTCTAGCTAACAGACTGAGAGATTACCTGGACTGTTTGATACATAAGGATCAAGCTGATGTGTGTAGGGGAGATAGATTATGGACAATGTTTTCCTCATCAGGGACTTAATGGACTGGGCTAGGCTGAAAGGGGAAATTTAGTCTATTGGGTATTGATCGAGAGAAAGCTTTTGACCGTGTGTGCCATACATATTTGTTTAATGTTACGTGAGCTTTTGGGATTGGAGAAGGTTTTATTTCCTGGGTTAGACTCTTGTTTTCAGGGGCTTCTGTTATGGTCAAGGTGGCGGGAGGATTGAGCGGACCTGTTCCAGGCAGGAGAGGAGTAAGGCAGGGGTTGTCCTCTTTCAGGGCAACTATACAAACTTGCTATGGAACCCTTATTCTGTACGTTGAGGGCTAAGCTGCAAGGGCTTAGTATTCCAGGAAGGAAGTATGGAAGTTCTCAGCAAGGGTGAACTGGGAGAAAAGTGAGGGTGTGCTTAGGGCACTGGGTGGGGTCAAGGATCCCCAAACTACCTGGGCAGTTGCAGTGAAAGAGAGGGGGCATGAAAGAGCTTGGGGTTTTCCTGGGGACTGTAGAAACAGAGGCTAGGGCCTGGGAGGGAATGGTGGACAAGGTAACAAGTTGTCAAGTTGTCTAAATGGTGGTGGTTGTTGCTACTAATGTCCTTTCTGGGTAGAGTTATGGTAGCAAATAACCTGGCCGCCTCTATTCTCTAGCATAAGTTTTGTGAGCTGGTGTCTCTAAGAGGCCTCCTACAGGAGTTAAAGATGAGGCTGGTGATTTTTTTTGGTCAGGCCAGCATTGGATTAACGCAGCAGTTCTGTACCTCCCAGGGCAGAAGGGAGGGCAAAATCTTGTGGACTTGCAGAGAAGGGTTTGTTCTTTCCGGCTACAACACATTCCTTGTGTTGATTTTAATTTCCAGAGATTTGAGCTCTTTCCCCCCAAACTTACCTACAGCAGCTTTAACTCATTATAGAGAAACAGTTGTCAGCCATTAGAAAGAATCAATATCCTGATCTGGTGAAATGAGCCTCTCCTAAAGAGCTGATTAGTTCATCTGAGAAGCAGAAACATGGTGCAGCATTCCACTGAGACAGGACATGACAGACATGCAGCTAATACATCATGTCCTGCTCATTACTGCACAACACTGTCTGTCTAATAGACACGTACACATGATGCATATAAATTCTCTCTCTCTCTCTCTCTCTCTCTCTCTCTCTCTCTCTCTGTATAACACATTTTTGTCAATTTTTCTTCTTTTTTTTCTTACTCCTTAGTAAAATAAAAGTCATAGTAAATGTGATTAAAAGCTACAAATATAGGAGTAATGAGTGAACTATTCATTTTCCCCTCAACAGCAGTATTGCTCTGTGTATGTCACATTTTGTCTCTGTGGGAATTCAGTGTGTTTTGAGTTTATGTAATGGATGACTGCATCAGACTATTATTCAGTAACTTTACTAATTGAAATTATTCAAATTACTATCTGGGCTTTTCCCATGATAAGACTATCAGCCCAAATATTCTCTTCATTACAGAAATTATGCATACTTGTCTAAAAAGTGCCAGGCTTGCAGAATAGGTACAACTGGCAGCCTGAGACCTTCAAGGAATCTACATGAGCATAAAACTGAGATGAAATTAATTCATCATGTCCAATAAACCAAAACCCTGAGCAAACCCTTTCTCTGAATGCTTTCTCCTCAGCAACATTATGTTGTCGTTGCAACACAATCAATGTTAACACAAACTTATTAACCACCAGTGACAACAAGCTGAATGCACTGGAAATAGAATGGAATAGTTAAAGTTGAGCTCATTTGTCAGAACCAGTGATGTAAAAAGTTTCTCTATTCAATGGTCAAGGCTTAGATTTCTTGATTAATTAAACAATGGCTGATTTAAACTGAAGGTGAAGCTGTATCTGATTTAAATCTGGGTGAAGATTCAGCAACTATAAGGAGAGTGCTAGATCTAAAGAAGGACATTGATGAAATTGGTGTAGCTTGTTTCTACAGTTGCTGAAATAACATCAAACCGCATAACACAATAAAGTGATTTAGGTTTGTAATTGAGAACTTACACCATAGTGCAGCAATGCTGTAGCAGTTTTTACATATAAATATTAATTTGTGCCTGAAGGAACATTTCAGTGGATATAGTTTCCTGATCATTTATTTAAGATAAATGCTTTGGGATTTTTATCTCATCAGCAGTTTCCTAGTTCCTGATGTAAACAAGCCATTTCTAAAATGCCAACAGAGAACTAAAGGCTGAACATGTTACTGTTGACTGGAAGACATTTCTGTACCAGGCATCAGGCTCAGTGGATTTAGACAAAACAGCAGGATCTCTGTGTGACTGTTCAGTCTTACAGAGAGAGTGACTGTAACTCTATAACAAACACTTCCAGTATTACAACTGTCTTCACACCAGGCAGAATTCATCCTAACAACAACACAACATCCTGTATGTTTGATGATAAAACTTTCAGCCCCGTCTCCCTGGAAAACAGCAGATTAATGACAAGTGTTTGAGGATGAATAAAGTCATACTGTCGGTTCAAGGACTGGCTCTTCCTCAGTATAGAGTGATTCAAAAATAACACTAAAAGTCAAAGCATTCACCTGGACATGAACACACAAACACACAAACACACACACACACACACACACACACACACACACACACACACACACACACACACACACTAAGAGGATGGTCTTACATCATTTGTGCCTCGCCACCTTAGTGCTAAGTAGTGGAACAAATTATCCATCTGAACAACAGAAAAGCATATCATATGTTTATTTACAGCAGGCTTAATAGATTGCAATGAGAGGAGTAATGGCTGACATCATTACCTCCTTGAAATCAGAATAGAGAGAGAGAGAGAGAGAGAGAGAGAGAGAGAGAGAGAGAGAGAGAGAGAGAGATACTGAAAAAAAACAATTTGTCTTCCAAGGAGAAAGCCAAATGGAAGATGACAACTAAAACAGAGGAATGGCTAACAAGGCTTTGATGTGGCCTGACTGCTGAGAGTCTCCTCCATCTCCATTTCCATCGCTCTCCACCTCTATTTAATACAACAGCCACAATGTCACAGTGCCTCCCTCCTCCACAGAGACACTGATTGACAGTGAACACTGATTCTTCCACGAGTCTAATTACCACCAGACCTGCAGGTTCACCCAGCAGGTAAGACCACTTGGATCCTCCTAGATTTACAAACACACACACATGCGCACACACACACACACACTGAAATAAAATAAAACAGCCAATCACCATTTACAATGCCCAGGGTCATTATCCTCCACTGCTCTCATCACCATCGAACCCGCCCGTGGAAACTTTGAAATTAGCAGCATAATGAAAATGGAAATAATATTGTGATGTGAACATGCAGGGAGTTTCCCAGTCAGCGTGTCTAAATATTGGATATGTGATGAAGTCCGGAGGCCTCGTCCTCCCTGGTGGAATTGAAGTGTAAATGCTCATTGAGCAGCTCTAAATACATGTAATCCAACAGAGCCTGGGGTGGCAGCATTAGGGAGGGAGATGAAACAGACCCAGAATGAAGAGCAAGATGAGGCTGACTGCACTTCATGAAGCACTGACTGAACCAACACTATCTGTATAGTAATGCCTTAATAGACAATGAATGGTTGTCAGCAACAAGAAACAAGGTGGCTGCAGGTCTGATTTACTGTAATACAGTGTGTGATAGAGGTGAAATAATTAACACACTTTTTTTTCACAATATAAGTTACGTTGCTGCATATATTGGCCTGTTTTTAAGACATAATATTACCAAAATATAATTTGGTATATCAGAACATACACTTATCACTAGGCAAATGCTTTTTTTTTCTCTCATTCAATCTGTCAACCAATCATTGAACCAATACTGCTGGAAATGACAGAGGAAAACTCTAAATTCATTATTCTACTGCAGCCAATCTGTTTCCATGGTAACAGCAAAAAAGCCATCACTCTACTGATCTGTGAGAGAAAAGTGAAAAAGAAAAAGAGATAAAGAAAGAAAAGAGAGAAAGAGAGAGAGAGAGAGAGAAACCAGAGAAATCCAGTGTTGTTGCTTTTCTCCTCTCTCCCTGTATGAGTCCAACTGATAAAAGTTGTTCTTTCTCTCTTTGAGAATAAATTGTTCACAGAAACTGTCAAAACTATTCTCTCTACCATGTAATTTACATTTCTGTCTGAGTCCTCAGTGTGTAATGCTGAATTCAACTTCAATTATGTCCTATCATACCAGGGATACTGTGTGTGGAGAATTTCTATTTGCTGTAGGTATACTGATGATTATTCTTTACTCAGCTGGTAGAAATTGTCAGTCACTTTCAGTCACACAACATCAGTCACCATGGTGAATAATCTCCTGTAGGCTTTCAGCCAGGAAAGCTTTCACACCTGTATCCATTTACATTTCACACAACTCTCTGGCCATTTAAAATGATGATATGAGATATGAGTGTTAAGAGTTCAATATGGGCTAATGGGAAACTGTAATGCATTTATTCATTTCAAGGAGCTTTTATTGGCATATAATGCATATAATGCACTATAAATAATGCATTATTTTCCTGTAATCAGAGGGTTATTATATTCAGTTGGTAAATTCAAACATGTACTGTTGACTGATTTTCATGTTATCACAAACAAATGTTAAACTTCCTTTAAAAGTGTCCAAGATCAGACTCCTGAGTAAAGACAAAGGACAAAGGTTCTCTTCTTTGCTTAGGGAGAAAATGTTGAGTTAAAAAGGCTAATTACAACTGACTTTTGAACAATTCCTGTGTAAACTTATTTGGCTCTGGGAGTAGGTAGATTAATTGTTTTGACAAATAAATTTGAACTTCCTTCCTTCCTCCTTTCCTTCTTCCCTTCATAACCTGAATGAACCACCATTATAGAGCAAACTGAAGCTGTGTGGGGAAACTACTGACCAACTACTGTCTGCCTCTTCCTCTTCTTTTAACAAAGAGGGCTCTAAATTAAATTATTTATCACAACATGTCACATATCAAGCTAAAAATCTAGGTGTCACCATCGACTCAGATCTGAGTATGAAACTACATGTTAAGCATGTTACTAAGACGGCTTTCTATCAACTAAAAATGATCTCTAAGGTTAAGCCTTTCCTTTCCTCACATGATGTTGAGTAAATGCTGTCAGGATTGCCCAAGAAAACCATAGGACAGCTACAATTGGTCCATAACAGTGCAGTACAAAGAGAAAATGTCACATTACTCTACATTGGCTACCAAGTAGTGCTAAAATAGATTGTTGGATTCTTTTACTTATTTATAAATCTCTAAATGGACTTACTCCTGACCATATAAATGACTATATAATGATATGGCAGAGCCCTTAGGTCTACAGACCTCTCCTTACTATTCTAAGAACACAAACCTACATAGATTATTGGTGCAGCAGCTTTTTGTGTATGTGGTCCTAGACTGTGGAATAGTCTCCCATTTGAATTAAGAACAGTCACTTCAATTTAAACTTTGCTTAAAACACTTTGAATGTTTGCTTAAAACACATCTATTTAATGTTGCTTTTAGCTAGTGCAACCATCCCGCCTTCTCTTCTGTTATGGGTTCTATCTTTTAATTTATTTAAATTTTGATTGTTTTATTATTGTTTTATTAGTTTTATATTTCCACCACACTTTTAAATTATTTTATAACTTTTAATATGATTTATTTTGTGTGCATTTTATGTAAAGTGCATTGCATTACATTTCAAACGCACAGAATGTGCTCTCTCAACCTATTCTCTTTTTCTTGTTTCATCTGTCTTTATCTCACTCTCTTCTCCTCTACCCATCCTCCCTGTCTACCTCTCCTTGTGTTTCCTTTTATCAGGTCAAAACCACATATCCACCACAATACTTATCCATTTCCACTTCTACCTCTTCTGCTATTTTTTTCTTCCATTCATTCAGTTCCTTTCTTCCTCCCAACGTATTGTTTTCTGCTCTGGGCGATAAGGAAAAAAAGGTATAGCTCCTTTCAGCAGGTTGGAGAGAGAACAGAGTTTCTGTGACTAACATTGTGGAGAACCTGATTAGTATCTGAATAATTAAATGCATAGTGCATTGTGTTGTTGGTTTGTGTTTCTGTTATCACAACAGAAATGTGGAGAGTGACTGATTCCCATTCAGGTGACAGAATGCTGAGCTAAAGATTTATCTATCATGAGACTCTCTTGTTATTTAGTGTATGCTTGGGCAGATGTTTGATAATATTAGCACTGAGCCCTCGATTTATGCTGCTCTCATGTAATATGGCCAGTAGCTCATCCGACAGAGCTGTTTCTGTTTCTGGTCACAGCTGGGAAATACAACTGGGCTTTGTTCATGATTCGATGAAACCGACACTAAATGTTTGACTAATGTACATTTCCTCATTTCATAGTCCATGACTTCAGCCACAGCCAGGTCCAACCTCCCACACAGCCCACTCCCAGTGCTTTCATTTTCCATGTTAATCAGCAGTGGAGGAGGAGGATCAGTGGTTAGTATTGATTACTTAGAAATGGCTCCCTGCTGGACCAGAACAGCAGCAATCTTTACACTGTTCAGATAAAAATGGTTACACCTTTAGGATGATAGAGGTGTGGGAGGAGGAACACATGCTGGTTCAAGGAAGAAGCATCATGGGGTGGGTGTAGATCCTGGGGGGGTACAAATCGATCAGTAATGACATCAGGGTATCATTAGGACAGGAAAAGGGTGGCCGAACTACCAGAAGGCCAAGTAGCAGGCATGCAGGACAGCTACAACTACCTGGGACCTGGGGATTCCATATCCGCATGGGAACCATGAAGAGGAGGCAAGAAAAAACAGCAACATCCAAGTACCTCCACAGAGTAAGACAGGTCCTGAAGTGTCAGCTCAACGGAAAGAAAAAGATCCAAGCCATCAACGCATATGTAACTATCGGCCATCAGACACTCAGCTGGTATGGTAAGCTGGCCAAGAAAGGACATGGAAGCAACTGATATACAAGCCCCGGAATCTACTCACAATGCACAGAGGATTACACCCAAAGTCCAGTACCCAGAGACTTACACCAGCCGGATAGAGGGGGGCCGGGACTTGGTGAGCATCAAGGCCACTGTCCTGAATGAAACACAAAGCATCCACGAGTACATCAGTAAAATGGCTCCCAAGGATGAACTGCCATGAGGTGCCATGGCAAGCCAAGCCCCAACATGGGTTGTACCACCGGCAAATAGAAGAGGTGGCTGACAAGCCAACGAATGGCTCGATAATCCTGCACAGCAGATCAAATGTTGTTCTGGACATCCTAAAGTGTTGCCCCCAAAGGCTCTTCGTAAAATTCCTTTGCACAATGACCTCCCAGAATTGTTTAATGTGTCTCCTTTCCCAGATGAATGGGCATTTCTCCTACCATTAAAATATTGGCCATAGCATTTAGTCGTCACTGCCAGGAAGCAAGAAATATGGCCACCAGTAGATTACATGACAGAATAATTACTTCACAGATGGCAAGTAACTCTTGGAAGGTCCTCTCCATTTTTTATTCAGGAGATTTGTTATCTTGTCTCACCCCGCACACTTGCAAACCTAGTTATTCGCTTAAAAGCTGTTAATGGAGAAACACCTGATTCGCATTTTAAGGTTGTCAACTTTTCAAAAGTATGCTTATAATTTGTGCAAAACCTGAATGGAAACATACCTAGAGAGAGAGAATGAGAGAATCCATGCATGTGCTATGGATTATTGATGCACATTTAAAAAAATGTCCTTAATTGACACAAATGCTGTGTTTGTTAAGCCTATATAAGCCTTTTTAAACCTCCTATCACAAACTATGCGTGTGCACATGGAGGCAGAAAGTTGCCTGCAGGCAGGTAGCAAACAATGTTAAGACTTCACATTTCATGTTAGACAGCCGTACAGTCTGACACTGTAGCTTCCAACTAAGCTTCCAACAAAGCTCCTCACTGCTGAGTGAGGAGCTTTGATCTGCCTCTCTGCCAGATCACATGAGTCTTGGCTGGTCTCATAAACCTCAGAATGTAAAATCATATTTTAACAGTTCCTGCCCACAGAGTGTTCTGTGTTCTGAGTTCATCAATTTCTCCTACTCAGTTGAACTGCCTTCCAGTTATCACAGACCTGTGAATTTCCATCAGCAGATGTAGGTTTACAGTCTCTCTGATTTACCTCTGTGACCTCTGAAAAATCACAAGTCTAACATACTGACATCTTGAAAATGTATGTCTGAACACCTAAAACTTTAAGTTACGCTAAATTTAAGATTAACTCTTGGAACACACACGCCACATAACGTTTATATCTACAGTGAACTGAATCTCCACAAACCAAACTATAGAATTTGTCTAGAAATGTATATAAAACTGTGAGCTAAATCCTCTCTTTCTATCTGCATTAAAGGAACAGTTCACCCAAAAATGAAAATTCAGTCATTATCTACTCACCCCTATGCCAGTTGAAACTCTGGTGAAGTTTGTTAGTCCATAAAACAATCCCGGAGCAAGGAAGTGGAGGAGAATCAGGACTTTTTTCGAACTCCACTGGCTGTAGTGAAGATTTGCTCTAAATAATAGCGCCAATATGTGTCTTTTTCCACTCACTGTGCGATCATTGGCTTCAGAAGGCTTGGATTATGCTGCAAGAGCTGTATGGAGTAATTGTAGGGATATTTTCTTGCTGCTACGAAGTTGTGCTGGGAAGCTCCGGGACTGTTTTACTATTCTTTCAAGCGTTTCCAGCATTAAGACCAAGGCACTTTGGGGTTGGAGTATTTTGTACAGAACAACTTCACTCAATCAGTAATAAGAGCAGCTGTCAGTTATTTCATTATTCCTTAATACAGTCAGAGTGGATTGAATAATGATAATAATCATGGTAGGGAGAAATGGTTATATTGCATCAAATTCTCATGCAGGTTTCCCGCCACAGCTGTCACCATGTTAATGAGTGGAGTGGGTGTGTGTGGCTGTGATCTAAGTGGATCACTGCTTACTTCATACTCTCAGTTTCCACCACCCAAACACACACAGAGTATCTACTGCTCATTGGCACTGGCTATTTCCCCATTTTCCTTGATGTTTGTTTCCAAACAGAAATGCAGCATGAAATTACTCAGAGTGGAGCCACTGAATCAGTCCATTTGCCAGCATTACCTCCTGAAAGGTTTGGAGAGGGAAATGCTGTACTTACTGAGATGACTACACTTATGTACGAAAACACTAGTCGATGTAAGGTGCAGAGAAATTAATGTACTTCTGTAGAAATACATCTCTGCTGCTGTGTGTTTCTTAGTTGGGCAAAAGAAACTAATAGAGAATGAAACAAAGTCACATGAGTCAGAAACCTGCAGGAGGTTTGGCTGTTTTGTTCCATTTCAACATCATTAAATATTCATAAGCCTGCTGTCAGTCAAAAATGACAGTGAGGGTTTAGGTTCCTCCAGAGGCTGAAGATCTGAGTGGAGGTATCATGTTTCCTGATCACCTGCATGAACTTTAAAGTTACTGCCACTGGAAACTTGAAAATTCTTGAAACCACGAACAATAACACTAACAAAACATTTTGGCTAGCAGGCTACTATGATACTGACAGACAGACCTACCAGAGTGTAGATGTATAATAGAGTAGCTCTGGTCTTCTTGACAACATGATGCGGTTATCTTGACTGTTACCAGGACTGTCGTAACTTCAACTACAACAGTTAATGCTGCACACCTAGCTAGGCGCTGTGGGACTGGACAGCATCTGTACTTGTCTGTGTATTTGTTCGTCTATAACATAATACTTCCATTCAACAAACAAGTAGAGTGAGACAGCCCTCTTCCTGTTTTGGTTGAGGCGCCTCTTTTGTGCAGCAAGTCAGTCCTGCACATTTTGCCCCAAATTGTACCCCGGACACACAAAGTAAACACATGACAAACAATTTTCACCATGATTGTTTCACTTTTTTAAAGCCATTGTACTATGCTATCAAAATTAAGTTAAGAATTATATATTGAGGTTAATATTCTACACTTAGGAGCTTTAAAGACAGACTATAGTAACAGATATTTGCACAACAATTACTTGTATGCGATGATACTGGAGGTTGCTTTCCCAAATCATTTTTCTCTGTTTCCCATTTAAAACTATTCTCATGTTTCCCCTAGAATGACAAAATGCCTCATATTTCAAATTAGTCTAACATAGAGAAGCATCAGTTTCAACATGGCTTCCACATCACAGTCACACAGCAGACTTATAAAGTTACAGAGCACTCCTTTCACCACAAAGGTTTTTAAACACCCACCATCAGACTTCTGTTCAAATCTCAGAGGCGATGCAACTGGGAAGATCAATATTCCTCTAACAGCTTACTGCTTTGTGTGTGATCCACTTCTAGGCATGATGCCAGAGGGATATCAGAGCAATAGCAAAACAGATGACAGTGATCACAGCAGGGTTAAGGGTAAAGGGTTAAGATCACTGCAAAGTGGAGGATAAAACAGGTCACCTGTACATCTGTCCCAGCTTCTTCTCTCTCTCTCTCTCTCAGGTCCAGAGAGCTGTAACAGATCTACCAGTCTAACCAGCCTCTCACCTGTGGGACTGAGTCAAATCCACAGTGCCAGACTGTCATTTTAAACCTCCATCATTGTCTGTGCCAGCCTTGTATCTTACCTTTGGGACAGATTATTGCTCTTCCCTCCCTGGCTCAGGGCGCAGGGTGTGTGTGTGTGTGTGTGTGTGTGTGTGTGTGTGTGTGTGTGTGTATAGCTGTGTAGGTGTCTAACCTTCTAACCTTGACAGTCAGTGCTGTCCTGTCCCTCTCTCCTGTCCTCCTGCCTGCTGTGTCTCTCTGAACCTCTTTCTGGGTCACATCCTCTCTTGAAGCCTCTCCTGACTCTGTGGCCAAGCCACAACACTGCCATCATGACCCTGAGCATTGAAACAACAGACCATGATACTATTCAACCTGTGTTTAAGTATTTTGTTAATGTGGACTCTCTCTGCCTCCATATCTCCCACAATCCTTCACTCCAGCCTCGCTCTTCTCAGTAGGGGGCTTACAGCTCTGATCAGGTGATGTTGTACTTGACTCACTTCCTGTGGGAATCGATGGCCACAGTTAATCAAACAGCCTGGCAGCTAATGGCTTTAGTGGCTCGGGGGCGAGGCCAGAGTGAACTGACTGAGGTCAGATTCAGATTCAGATAGCAAAGAGAAGTGAACATGGACATCCTGGTGATAACGGCTGAAGGGAATCCTAACAGAGATAATTCCCGTTCTGAACATGACAGTTTTCTTTTGCACCCGCAATGATTTCAAATTATCTAGTAAATGTCATTGACGTCACTCACTTCAATTGGGCGAACATGCGCAGAAAAAGTATAGACCAACCAAAGAAAGTGATCGGAGTGAGCGTTTACATGAGAAAATTTTAGCCATTGAACGGATTATGAAAAGGTCATACCACCACTCTCAAACAGAATGAAATTTCACTCAGAATGGCCCGATTTACTCTTATTGAGGTGGTTACATGAGGCATTTTTATTCTGATGGGGCTACTATTCTGATTATTAGTGGAATAAGAGGCTCCATGTAAAACAGAGCTACTGTTCACCAGTACACTTCCTGTCGCTTCCTGCATTTCAGCAGCTGGATGATCTTCCAAAGTCCTTTAGAATGGAGCTGGTAAGGTTCTACATCTCATTATGATGTCACAACAACAGACAGCTATGGAAGTGGCTTTGAGTTGGAAACCAGTCACTTCACCAACAGAGGAGAAGACTGACAGCCACAGCATGTACTGTAAGTAGGAAAGTAGTTGACCTTGTGGGTCCATGTAGAACCCGGAGGGTCTCAGACTCTAAGGACCTCACAACTTAATTGTGCTGTTGTCATTGATGTGTAACTTCCAACTTCCTATTATAATCGTTTGTATCCTGATACTGACCCAAGTAGCCCGATTATGGATTTTCTGATGGAAACTCTGCTTCACTGTAACAAAAACTAACAAGCACGCCCGCAATTAAGACACATCTACTGTAAGATAAAAGAGGATGTTAAAACTACAGTACTTTCGTGTGTGCTTGTGCGTGTGTGTGTGTGTGTGTGTGTGTGTGTGTGTGTGTGCCTTAGTGAAATGAACAGTGAAGCTTTACAGTTTTTCTCGATTGTTCAGATGCATTTCTAGAAACAATATTGCAGATTTTAAAAATAACTGACACAAACATCAAAAAGTCTGTTTTAGCTTACAAAACAGTCAACACACGTTCAAATACCGTTTTTGAAACATTACATACACCAACAAAATAACATACCAATGCAATCGTCACTAAGATCAACAAATTGAAAAACAGTAATTTCAAAACAGTATGTCAAATTTAAAGTTTGCAGTTGCAACCAAATCATCATAATTTAAATTACTGAAATTATGCCGACCCTTCAGAGTGAAGGTTCCTTGGCAATATACCAATACCTGTGAGGTTACCTCTATTTTTTTCTTATTATCTCTTCTCTTTTATTATCTTATTGTACTTATTGTACTTATTTTCCTTGGTACTGTTCTGCCAGTTGCTGCTGTGGCACCTGAATTTCCCCAAGGGGATTAATAAAGTGCTATCTTATCTTATCTTATCTTATCTTAAATAGAACGTTTTAGACAAAGTATAAACTTTTTAAGTCACTTCTTAATCCGCAAAGTATTGTGCACACCCCTTCTCTCTCACAGGCTTTGGTATATTGCCTACTCAGGCCAAGGACACTAAATGTAGGTTTGAGCCACCAAGAAGCAGGCGTTTGGAAGGCGATGCTAAATGAAGTTCCCCATAGCTGTGTTTTGCAGAGCCACCATTGGGGCTATCTGTGAACATAAGACTCCTAAGTGAAATCTGTATTTTACTGATTGCACTTGTGAAACATAGCCTCGATAATCAGATGGAAGTATAATATTCAGTTAATGTTGCAGCGTCAGATTTGAGGACAGTCGTCTGCCAACAATCATCTTCGTAAAAATAAAGTTAGCAAAGTAAAAAAAAAAAACAGAATCAAAATATGAATGTAGAATGTGAATACCAAATGGTGACCCAAGGACTGGCTATAGAGAAAACAAATTAATTTGCTTATTTTCATAGATGTAATATTTTTGGCAGATATGGAGAATGATTTGTGTCCAGATCATTCATACTGACTGTCTCACCTCATCATCAATATTCATGATGGTCTGGACTACTTGCCGCTCTACGGACTCTCTCTGTGATACTACTTGTGATGAATCCACAAGACAGACCTCCTGCCGCAGTGCATACTGCACTCTATATCATTTGCAAAGTCAGTAAATTATTCAGTGGGCTTTAATAATGCAAGCATAATGTATCCCATTTACTTTTCTCTATTATTTTCAATTCTTTTTGATAATCTTTGAGATTTGGGAAGGGTTTAAAAGACTGAGTCTTCTAAATAAGTCAGCGGATGACATTGAAGGATGGAGATTGGTTGTCTTAAGTGTTAACTGTCAGAAGAGCTCAGTGCTCTGAAGGATCTTTTTTAGAAACTCTTCATGATGAATGATTCAACATTAGGCCATCAGTAGGCTTTTAATCCATTGTTTTATTCTGACAGTGACAGTCTGAAGAAGACTCATCTCCATCTAGTCACTGAAGGAAAATTCTAATGAACAATTCCTGGTCAATTATTTCATGACAGTGTTGGTGGGCCAACTCTTCCTGAGGGCTGATGGAGGCTGGTGAAAGACTGCTACTGTATTTCTCAGTCTGTGAACCTCTGGTTTGATTTCTACCCTATAAGATACATCCCTTACTTTTTAAACTTTAAAGCTGCAATAAGCAAAATTTTCTGACCACTAGAGGGTGACAGAAACCGCAAAACAATTGCAGCAAAGCCACTGCACCAAGGAGGCCTACCAAGGGCAAACATTGCAAAGCACTGTGCATAAAGGCTAACAGCTAAGCTAACCGTACCGACGGAGAAGTGTCGCTGGTTACCAGTCTCGCATTGCCAGGCCTTTCTCTCGCTGAAGGTTATATGTTCCGCAATGACAAGTGAAGGTAGCAAGTTTACTAGTTTACTCGCTTCATCGATTTTGCCATTATGAGAAATTTTCAGGAATGGGAGGGGGTGAGGGCCGCTTTTAAACAGCGAGAGACGAGCCAAGCTAGTTAACAAAAAAAAAAACTGGAAAGCTACTGAATGGCCTGGAAGGAGCTTCATTCCAGAATTTGACAACAAGCTTTAGAAAAGAGGTGAAAACAGCAACACAGCTGGCTGCTGTGTGGATATTGGTTTATATCAATATCTCAATGGAATCTCCACAGAGCACACATTAGTATCAGGACTGATTTTAATGTCTGATATTGCTTATTCAAGGTTTAATGAGAAACAGGAGAGAGAGAGAGGGAGAGAGAGAGAGAGAGAGAGAGAGAGAGAGAGAGAGAGTCTCTCATCAGACTGAAAGAAGTATGAGAGAGAGAATATAATGGGCAGATAGAGGTAGAGAGATGTAAAGAAGGATAAAATAATGGAAGAGAAAGGAACGTGGGAAGGATGCAAAGAACAAGGAGGAAGGAAAGGAAGCAGAAATGGCTGGATAGAAAGAAAGAAAGAAAGGAGGAGGGGGCAAAGTGACAAACTGACAGATGGATAGTTATCATTGCATGTCTCTATTATTGGACAGAGTCAGAGAGACAAACAGCTAATAACTGGTCGAGATTCTCCCTCCAGTGAAGCTGATCACAGCTATAGACAAGCCTCAGTGACCAAGACTGAGACCCAATCCCAGTAGAATAGAAACTGTAACTCTAGATTAACACAGTGTAATACACATGAAGCACCCTACACAGTTCAGCAGTATTGCAGAGGGGAGGTGAGTGAATGATCCTGGTTCAGTGTGTCGTCTGTAGACATTGTGCCTCCTAACAGCCACTAGGGGTAGATAGGCTAACTGTGAGTGGGTGAGACAATAAATGAATGAATGAGTATGTGAGTGAATTACTTTCTGGATTCATGAGGTGCTTTTGCAGATACATAGTAATTATTCTTAGTGGGTCAAAAACTTATTAGAACCATAAATGTTGAGTAAATGTCCTGTAGCCATTAACCAATAAATTATAAATAATGCTGAATTCTACTTAATATGCATGACCCACTACTAGTCTGTTTATTAATGCTCTGTTAACTTCAAAGTGGTCTTGCCAGAGGGTAAATGGTCCAGTTTTACTGAACTGTATGTGTGTGTGTGTGTGTGTGTTTGTAGAGTCTTACTGTCTCTTCTCAAGTCCTAAATTCCCAGGAGCCAGTGCCCTCATAAACTCTCTGGCAGACAAGAACACACACGCACACAGACGGAGACAGACACACACACACGTGCGTGCACACACACCACAGGTTCAAAGTTCCCTTTTACCTAGAAAAAGACAGAAGGAAACCTTTTAGCAAATTGATTCAGGTGTAAATGCTGTTATACTAATTCAGATTAGATGTGGCCAAATTTAACTGCTATCTAAAACTGATGCAAAACGCACAGTGCAATCTAATAAAAAGTAAAGCAATTCAGGAGAAATTGGCCTCCAGCTGCAGACTGACAGAGAGCAGCATCCATACTCCCACCAATTACATCAGTAACACTACTACTGTATAATGAGAGAAAAATAAATTATTAGTTGAAAGTTGGAGAGATTTAAACTGATTGGCAGAGTGAGGCCCAATTCCGCCTGGAATATTATCTCTCTCTCTCTCTTTTAAAATCAAACAATACAACTATCACAGTTAGACCAAGGAATAAATATGAGTGTGTATGTGTGCGTACAAGTGTGTCAGTTTTGTGTGTGTGTGTGTGTACAAGTTTCTCTCTCTCTTTGACATAACTAAGACCCTGTAAATGATATGCAAATTGAAAGGCAGAGCCAAAACCTCTTTTCTATCTGAGATTTTCCCTTTAACATTCCATTAAGATCTGTGATTCACTATGACAGTTCTGCTATAACAACCTGAGAGGGAGTGTGGATGCATTTGGTTGAGGCTTATTATCCACCTGAGAAACAGCCTCACAGTCATTTCTAATCTGATAACAGAAAATAAAATAAAAAGGAAAATCTAATGTAAGGTATGAGGACTTTCATACAAAGTGGTAATTCTGGGTTGAGGTTTATACACAACTGGCAAAATAAAAATACTTTGTTAATGTACTTAAGTAGAATTTTCAAGTGTCTGTACTCGCATTTTTCTTTCATTTAAGACTTTTTACTCACTAGATTTAAAAATAAAAATCTATACCTTTCATAATTCCTCTATTCTCCATCACCATGTTCTCCGTCCTGCTCGTCTCTCTGCTTCCCTGCTCATGAAGGAGTGTGGCTATATCATTAGGGAACCTTATGCCATCCATAATTTATTCACAATGTACATTTCTTCTTTAATAAGACAGATTTATTGATCAGAAAGGCAGAGTAAACAAGGCAGAGACAATGAGGGACCTGGAGCAGGACAGTCTCGCTCTTCATGCACATTATCCCCTACTAATGAGTCAGTTCATCATCACAGTGTTGCAGAACTATTGTAATAAACACAAATGTAAATGTACATTTTCTATGGCTGAGGAGTGTTTGTTACAGAAACTCTTTGTTCCGCTCGATACACAGGAATCAGGGAGAAGAAAGGGACTTTTAATTACTCTGAAATTATCAGTAGTGGAAAGTTGAGGTCTACTGTTTCTGGTTAAATGTGGATGTAAATTAAGTGATCCTGACAAAGCTGATTGATAGTAAAAGCCAAATAAAACCTGCAGATGGAGGGAACCAATTTACCAGAGCGCAGCAGGTAAGTGATTTTTTGTCTTAGGCAAGGCTGATAAAGGAGGGACCGGGAAAACTGTCTGTTTCTCCTCCTGTGAGCCCTGCAGCCTCCACAGTTCATTTCATTCAGGTTAATGAACACCATTTACCAGGCAGGGAGCAGCTTTAAAGGATAATTTGGTCAATTTTGTACCTATATATAATTTGTCTCTTCCTTACCTGTAGTACTTGTACCCACAGAAAATTTTGACTCCTAAGTCAGCTGTTGGTTGAAACGGCGAGCTTTGTTGCTAAGCCTCTTGCTGCTAACAATGAGTTAACAGCAGACATGCGGTCTGCCTTTGTTTTCTCATGGATTTTGTAGTTACTGTAAATTTGACTGAATAGTTCAGCCTAGACACGTCACAAAATAAATAAGATAGTACAGAGCACAAATATGATCCTAACTCAATTTTGACTTTTTGATTTCTACCAGAAAGTTGGTGAAAAGAACGTGTGGTAACATTTACAAAAACTGAACTTTCATGGCATCATTCTACAAAAACAATGTACAAACACTTAAAAAGGAAACATCCCGTGCCATGAGGACCAATGAAGATTCCCTAGTATGGTGAGTTTTCTTTGACCCGATGTTAATATAACATTGTCTATAGTTGAACATTCAGGTTGTCGTGCAATGATCAAGGTGTTTAACCCAGGATATAACCTTCCCTCTCAAACACACTTCACAAAACTGATGGGAAACAAATTCAGACATCAGATCCACTGACAGCTTGACACTGACAACCAGTATTGCCACTGAGGCTTACCTGGGTGTCACATGTCACTATGTTGGGGATGACTGGGAGATGAAAACCATTAACCTGGTCACCAAGCAACTTCAGGAATCACACATTTCAGCCAACATTGCTCAATATCTAGAAAAGGTTTTGGAAACATTTGAAATTCCTTCAAACAAAGTAATTGCTGTTGTGCATGATAATGGAGCTAATATAGCCGGAGCTGTGAAAATTCTGGAACAAAATCACAGATGGTCCTCTGTCCGCTGTGTTGGTCACACTCTACAGCTGGTGGTCAACCATGCAATGAAGCACCCAACCATCAGCAAAGCTGTTGCTGCAGCAGGATGTTTAGTGGAGCAGTTTAGAAAGCGCTAGCTGGCTTCAAACAAACTAAAAATTAAACAGCAAAAATGGGAACACCGGAGCACAAGTTAATTCCAGACATAAGCACAAGGTGGAACAGCACCTACTACATGGTGGATCGGCCAGTTACAGCAACATTGTCTGACCCTCTGTGACACAGAGGGGTAAAAGGTACGTTGAACTTCAACCCGAGCAATGGAACCTGCTGGATGAACTGTAGCCACTTGAATATGAGTGTGGAGAACTACATGACTGTCAGCAGTGCCTGCATTGGTGAAGGGCCGTCTCAAATCAATACAAACTGCAGCCTTTGAGACAAGCTCAATGAAAATATCCCAAGCTACTGCTGCTGAGCAGATAAAAGAAAGATGGGAGAATGAGACATCCTTCCTTGGAGCTGGTCCTCCAAACCCGGCAGTTCTTACAGCTGCCCTGGATCCTAGTTTTAAGAAGCTCAAGTTCTTGACATCAGAGGAAGTGTTCAGGGTTTAGACCTTGCACTTGAAAGCAGCAGGAAAGACAGTGCCAGTGAACATCTGCAAAATGAAGCAAATGAGGTTTAGATGACCTACTGTCAGACACAGGCAGCAGTGAACAAGGACATGAAAAAGATGAAGAGAACCTGAATCAAGTAGTAATGCAGTCATTCAGTGTTTTGGAGAACAGTCCACTTCAAAGGCATACCCCCTTCGGTGGTGGAAGACAAATGTGGCACGCTCACAAAGTTGAGTGTACTTGCATCATATACATCAATGCTTTCAGAACGCCTCTTCTCCTCAGCAGGAAACAGCCTCAAACAAAAGGGCCAGCTTGAGCCCAGACCATGTCAACATGCTGACATTTCTACATTGCAATGTTGGGCTCTTGTAAAGATAAGTAGCAGAGAGAAAGAACCATGCAGAATTAAGAACAAAAGTTATTAAAGCACTTTAAATCTCTTTGAATGTTTAAAGCCACTTAAGTTAAAAAATATATATAGGCCTATATATTTTATTTGTCCAGCATTTTTATCATCATTGAGCTGATAGAATGTTTACTTAAGTTAACATATATTTTTTTTTTGTTCAGCATTTTTTACAAAGACATACAGAGCCCTACACCCTGCTGAAGAAAATGCCTAGGGAATGCATTGCAGATATTCTTTTTCTATATATAACTTATAAGATATAACTTTTTCTTTTTTTTTTGTAAAAACAAGCACAGATCCTGTACAGACCCACGGCGTGTGTGTTCAATTCAGTGCACTGAAGCACTGCGACTAATTTTACTTAAATACCACAAGGTAACAACATTACCTACCGTTAAAGTTTGTAGGGTAACAGAAGACAAGTTACTGTTTATAAATACCATTACCAACACAGGAGAGTTTGGAGCAAATTGTGGAATGTTACGTTTCACTGTTGTTTTCACAATGAGAGACTCTGTGGATTGAGTTCAATGCTGCTGGTCTGTGCATCTCCACATGAAAAACATGATGTGATGTGCGCATCAGAGATCGATTTAGATCAGTTTCTATACACTGACCAAATTTTGAGTTTCTGCCTCTGTATGGGAAACACTGCACAAACTCAGTCAAAGATGCCCTCTAGAGGCCATCTGACGAAGCGCATCATCTCATGAAACAGATGAATGACTGACTGCCTGAACTGAATTTGCCTCGCAATGTCCTCGGCTGTGCCGTAGGAAAAAACAAAAGTAAACAATATAGTCTTTTTCTTTCCTTCATTTTGTTAATAAATGTCATTTACAGTGCAAATTTGAACTGAAAGACTCCAGAGTATTTCATCCTTCTTGGAATTGGACCTGTTTACGTTATCGACTCGACAAGGCTACTACGGTCTGACCACTGCGTCTGACGCAAGGCGTCACAAATGTGTTACTGTAAGATGTGCACTACATTTTTGACACTTGATATCGCAGTCCTTTGCAATGTGTTTATTGCCGAAATTCATATCGCAATGAAAATATGATATATTGTGCAGCCCTAGAGCTGACCTCTACCACCAAGTATCCACAGAGATTTGCAAAGTCTGCAAAACACCCCCACTATTCACTGCCATCAGCGCTGGCAAAGAAAACATCCTATTTATCTTCTGCAAGTCCAAGTGTGTAAATAGAGTATACTGTGCTATCATAGACCTAAATCAAAGACCTTAAATCATATCAGATATCTTTTTGAGAGTGTGAATTTCCCTTTTTCTGCTTTGTGAATTAAGCCTATTTGAAATCAACACACCAGAGAAGCCTTATTTTATGTCCATTTTCTTACCCAGCATATGGGTTTTCTTAGTCATTTGAAAGTAATATTCTGAAATTTAAACATCATCATCAATGAAAAAATACATACTTTACCAAGGTCTCAGTGTAATAAGATTCAACTTAATAATCACCAGCATACCTTTGAATTGAATTGGAAAGATTGTTGTGTGTGAGTAGTGGAGGTGATGAAACCTGGAGGAAGGTATTTTTCTAATCTGTCTGCCACACTTCATTTGCTCCATTAATTAACACTTAATCTGCAGAGTAAAAGGTCATTTTAAAGTCTTCTGTTAGTCAGACAGTCACTGAACAACTCCTACTCAGACAAAGAAGAAAAAATGTTCGATGTTAAATATGCTTCCTCCCAACTACTTTGCTTGCCACTCCAAGTGGCAAGTAAGTAAATATGGCATGATCATAAAATTTGCATTGCATTACAAAAAGTGACGACCGCAATTACATCAACCAGAAAGAGCTTCAAGTCCAAGGTATCTAAGGAATACAGTCAGAGTAGACTTTCTTTAGGTTTGTTTTACTGCTGCAGGTCACAGTAGGATCACAAAGTAGTTATTGAGCGACTGACAGATCATGACTGAGCTGAGTTCAATCCAAGCATTCCTTAGATAGCAATCTCTCATTCAGCTTTTCCCCTATCATTTTATTCCCTCTTTCTTCTCCCTCCATGCCTCTCCAGTCCTTGAGTGTGAACAAACCACAGATCAATGGAGATACAGGGAGAGAGAGAGAGAGTAGTGAAAGAATTGACAGAGTGGTCCATCTCTATTGCTCTTCCACTATCAGACATTTCTATTTTCTATTCCAGGAGACTCGGGGACAAAGCAGGAGAATCAATGGACAGGCCTTCTCTTCTCTCTGTAAATGCCAGGTCCGTATCAGCAAGGCTGTAGGGAAGGCCTATTGAGTACAGTGCAGCCTGTGTTGAATGAACTAACTGTAGAGGCTTTCACATGGAGGCTGATTGTAAGGAGATGAGTGGGAGAGCAGATTAACTGAGCAGGTTGTTCATGTTATTCATGAGGTCAACTAGGGGGCGATAATTTCAATTCTCCACAACGTCTGGCACACAACAAATACCTGGAACATTTCATTATTATGTGCTGAGATTTGTATTGGTGTCTGTTCATTTCAGTAGGAAAATCTCTGGCCTGATCTCTCCTGTATCTCTCCTTCCTTTGTCTCTCTAATAAACTCTCAAAGACACAAGGACAATCCTGGCAATAGATGGGACTGGATGGTATTTCTAAGCTTCTTGTTGCTGTTTTTATCCTCACATCACTGTGCTGTTGTCTTCAATGAAGCCTCCACTCATGATCGGTAATGGGATGGCTAAATGGCAATGTTGATAGACTGTGACTATGAGTACTGGTTTGATTGACAGCCACTCAAGGTGTGTTCAGACATGTGCTTGTTATCCAGTAGCTGCTCATTATAAACTCCACTATTCTGACACTGCAGCCACCACTTCTTCCACTTGACATTCTGCAACTGGTTTCCTAATTGGAAATCCAAGTCCTGTCAGACAGCTGGCCCTGCCTCAGCAACATTTTATTGTTTAAAATAATACTGATATAAATGATACTCTCCTTTTAAATGTTTCTGTTCTGGTTTTACACTTTAAATTACAAAAAAAAGAAAAAAAAAAAGATGCAAAATTTTGCATCTTAATTTACACTGACACGATCCAAAACAGGATTATAATGCTGGCACATCATCTCTCTTTCATGGTTGCTGCAAAACCCAATTGAATTTACTTGGACATTGATGTTTCCAAGAGGACACATGTAAGTTTTGAGCTTTGCCAAACTTTGCCAGTTCTTATTTTACTAAATTCTGACTTTACTGGTGTTGAGTCCTGATTACAGAAGTCTGTCAAAACTGTTAATCAGTGTTCAGCAATGTGTTCTCATTATACAAAATATCTGAGAGCTCTGAGAAAATCCATCAGGATCTGATTGGGGGATCATAAAACTGCCAACATCCATACAAAGCCAATTCTGACAGGACGTTCAAATTACGAGTGACAAAGGAAAAAAGTCATAGAAAGTGACATGGAGTTTACACGTGTCACATAGTATTGGGTGACGGGCGTGCAAGGCAGCAATTCAGTCAATCAACTACAATAGTGAGAAAGTGGTAGGGCTGAACGATTTTGAAAAAATATCTAATTGCGATTATTTTGACTGATATTGCAATTGCGATATGATTTGCGATATTAGAGGGAATGATAATTTTTACATCATTATTCTCATTTTCATTGAAAAACATATTAAAATGATTATGGTGTGATTTTTGCGGGGATCTGTACCAAACAAAGGTGTTTTCTTAAGTCTGTAGAATATGATGTGTAGGCCAGGACATCTCTGCAGCACGACAATATGTAATTTAAAATGGTATTTTGACGCACATTTCGCCTTTAACAAATATTGCGCCTCCTGCGATTTGAAAATTTCAGTAGGCCATATTGCGATTTTGATAAAATTTTGATTAATTGTTCAGCCCTAGAAAGTGGTTTCATTATTTTCCATCAACCTTTTCCTAAAGGCTCCGCTGTTACATTAATTCATTTGTTATTTCACATAGAATAAAAAGAACAACATTTAAAATATATTATGGTGCACGTTTTATGGTACACAACCTTGTGACGACATTGATAACATCCACAGGCGCTCAAGTGCCACTTGTAGGGAGACTTGGATACATTGTAGCTGGCAACGTTTGTCCGCTTTGAATGTACCATAAAATAATTCAATTCAATAGAAAGATTATCTGGGATGTGTTTTAGTTTCTAATTATCATTCAGATCCCAGATTAACACATTTTGCAAATTTTATTGATCTGCAATTGCGTACCGATATGCAGAGCAGCTTGGGTGCGGACATGAAGATATGAATATGAGAGAATCTGAATGAATGATGTGATTTATCAAACCTGGCTTACAGTGATCATAGCTGGTCTGACATTTCTGCCCTGCTCCGAGCAATGGAAGATTAATGAGCACATTAGCTGCATTCATTTTGACACTGGTCCCAATAAAGCACTTGAGACAGTTGAGCCTGAATCCCTCTCATTTCTCACACAAGAGATTCACCTGGTAAAATAATAGAGGGAAAAGAATTAAACATTATAGGTAGGGCTCCTGCAATAATTAGAGTGAAAGCAATTCTAGGAGCCAACCACAGTTACTTTGTACTGCCACAATCATTGTTTTATTTTCACATTAATCATTTTCCTCGTCCATATTAACTTAAAAAACGAAACAATAAACAAACAAAAGCAAAACAAGCATGTCAAGGAACCGCTTCAGAGAAATCCTGCAAGAGTGTTTGTTGACTGTGGAGGAGAGGAGAGGAAACCGTAAAACCGCTTTCCAAGAAGGATTAAATGGACTGAGCTCATTATATGTGTATCCATATTTGACATTAAGCAAATCCCATTCATACAGTTTATGTCCTATTATTTTATACTATATAAAGTTATTTTTGGTGTTTTGCATATTCAAGCGCTTTTGGTGATGTGCCTGCAATATGTTAGATAGATTTTTCCCCAAGTTTTACAGCATGACGTTTTATTTCCTTTGTACGTAAGGTTATTACAATGTTGTGGATGCCAACATCAACTGCCTGTTAGCGTCTTTGCTGGGGATTCAAATCCAACCTTTCTATTTTGTGCTTTAATGATCAGCATATTATTTATTTTTAGTATTGCGACATATTTATTTAATTCATGTGCTCAGTTCATTACTCAGTCTCCTTGGGGAAAAAATACTAATAATAGTATAAAGAATATATAGAATAATACTAATTCTTAATCACAATTATGTGTGAGATAATAATCATCATTACAAAATGTCATGATCGCCACAGTCCAAGGACAGAAGAGCTACAGCTAAACTCAGCATGGCAGCTACAGCGCTTCCTTTCTCTTCACTAACAAATTATAAGACACTTGTGATCAAATGTCCAGGGTTGATGCAGAATAAAGCAAACTGAAGCACAGTAATTCCTCCAGTAGCAGATCTAGCCAGTAAATGGATGACTGTAATAACAGTCAGTATAAAACAGGCTGGGCCACATGTCAGAGCAGCCATACTGCAGAAATACTCTGTTCCCACCAGCAGATTGTTTCTCAGGGAAATGGGACGGTGCCAAGACAATTAGTTTTTGTTGAGGTGTTGAGTGTGTTAAGACTTCACAGAGCTGCAGAGTTGGGTGGACAGTACAGATAATGACTCCAAGTCCTCTGACAATGAGGACAGTTTATATGATGCTGCTTACAGGGAGTTCATTCATAATTATCCTGTAAAACACTACAGGAGACAAAAAAGAAACCATTAACTATGAATTTTGAAGTACTTAGCTATGCTTGGTAGCACTATTGAATGTGTTTTGCTTTAATCTGGCCATGCTTGGCGATGCTTGTGTAACAGAGTTAGTTCTGCTTGTGTAGCACAGAAAAGTTGTTTTTCTCCTGCAGTATTAAACTTCACTGATTTCAGGAGCATGGCTTTGAATTAGTAACACAGACATTTATCATGTTGGAAGACACAGGACTCCAAGGTTCAATGTGTTACGTTTTCAGAGTGTCTTTTAAAAGTTAAACTACATGTTGTGGAGTTTTTCTCAAGTGTTTTACTAACTTCAGCTGTTTCTTTACCCAAAACCAACGATCCGTTCTCTAATGCCATCTGTGAAGCAGTAATTAATTTATTCACCCAACAGATCACTGAACAGCCACACTTTAATCTGACATTAATTAGCTCTTAATTGGCTTGCTGACAGTCTGTGTCAGAACATCCTGGGAAAGGCTTCTGGCTGCACTGGCATCAAATATTTCACACCTTCAACACAAGTACACAGGTAACACACACACACACACACACACACACACACACACACACACGCACACACACACTATTCTAGATGACAAAGCTCCTCTGGTGTTAGAGCCAAGTTATTTCCTCTGGTTGAATGAGAGTCAAACTTCTTCCCAGTCGTTCTCCCTGCTGCTCTGTGTGATCGATAGAGCTATTACTCCATCAAATGGTACAACATTAAATATTTCCCCTGGTCTTTGTGTTTGGCCCTTCGGGGCCACAGAGCTTTATGAACAGGGTCCTGCCCCCCCACTCTGATCTCTGTCTGAACCATCAACTACACAGTCCAACAGTCCAGGATACATAAACCTGCTTCATGAACATCCTGAGGACACACAGCCACTTGAAGGCATTGAGGGATACAGACATGCTCACATTTATGAGCACTGAGTGTAAAAACACACACACTCATCCAGTCCGCAAGTCAGATCACCATGAATAATTTCCCCTGCCTGTGCTGCTACATTGACAGGTGAACTCTGGAGCAGATGTTGCACACAGACATAGACACACACACACATACACCCACAGGTGAGTAAACTAATATTGCAGTATTGACCTCAGAGTGTATTTGTGTGGGTGAAGTCTGCTATGCTAATAGCATAACACAGCAGACTGCCTTTCCTGAATTTACTGTCCTACAGGGCTCCAGAGTGCGACCATTTATTCACATTTTGAGACCATTGGTGGAGTTGGTGCGACTAAAATTTCAAGTTCAAGTGTGTTTATTTATATCTGTCTCTCTCTTTGTGCGATGGCCAGAAAAAAAATCCGGAGTTTTACAAGTGTTTCTTTTCTAATGTATCTCTATGGGAAAAAGTATTTTTGGACCCCATGGGATTACATGACCTGCAATTCCGAGCTTTGCCACTACGCCAAAATCGCCACACAGCCCAGAGCTGTTCCTGGGGGCTTGCGGGGACTCTGTCCGTTGTGGGAAAAACAGGAAAGCTAAACTGTACTGTTCTCAGTGTGGCCAAACGGTTGCAGGGAAAACTAAGTTTGCCGATTTGACCTCAAACTTACTATACTATATTTAAATACTACTATTTGTTTTTTATTTTTTTAAAGAACAACTTTAAAATAAAACAGCACATTGTTATTTCTGTGAAGTGCCTGTATTTCTTACCAAAGCATTGAAATGCTCCTAAATTTGGGCTGGTGCTCTATAAAATTTCAATAGGGAGCACCAGTGCTCCTAGTGGAAAAAGATAGTCTGGAGCCCTGTCCTAAAAGATCAAATAGCTCAGATTAAAAATTGATTAGATTTAATGGAAATTATGTGCAGTTTAATGTGTTTTGGAGATCTGAAGCTCTCACCCACAAAAGATCAACAGAAGACAAAGTAAAGTTTACTGAATCCTTTCTGATCAATTTTAACACCAAATTGTGTAAGCTATTTGTTATTTATTTTAACAAACCATGTACATCTGAAAGGTCAGAGAGGACACCTCTGTTTTTAACAATAACCTTTTTTAGATTCAAGACCAATATCCAGAGAGAGAGAGAGAGAGAAGTCTTTTTTTCCTTAATCCCCCCTTGGCCATTCACTAGTCAGTAAATTGTGAAACGTGTGAAGACAAGGAGAGCAGACTGGAATTATGTGGTAGAGAGAGAGAGAGAGAGAGAGAGAGAGAGAGAGAGAGAGAGAGAGAGAGAGAGAGAGAGAGAAGAGAGAGAGAGAGAGAGAGAGAGAGAGAGAGAGAGAGAGAGATGGATAGAGAGGGATGGAGAGTCAGTGAAGAGGAGAGAATGACAAGATGTCCTAGGAGACGACCAGTCAGAGAGGCAAACGTTGTCAGGGGTCAACACTTCACTGTCTGAATGTGTGTGCGTGTGTGTGTGTGTGTGTGTGCGTGTGTGTGTGTGTGTCGTTTTCAGCAGGACTGGATGTGAAGCTAGAGAAACCACTGAGTCCTGTAGATTAGATGAAGATTAGATTAAATGCTTAGATGAATGAAGATAATGGATGTTGCACCATTACAATGTTTATTTTAATGGAGACAGTTTACCTGCTAATGAGACTAAATCACTATCGACTTCCATCAGCATCACAACCTAGTATTAATACATAGCCTACATGATATACTGTAGCTGAATGGGTGGAGCATCACACCAACACTGCCAGGGTCAGGAGTTTGATGCCTACCAGAGCATAACATGTATGCACTCATGGTGCTTTAAGGTTCTTAACAAATGGTATAGTGATATGTGGACTGGCACTTGTTGATCATGTTAGCAATCTACCATTATAGAGGATACAAGAAAATCTTGAAGGAATTATTTCTGACAAAAGTAAAATATGTTTGTCTTGACTGAAAGGACTCATAAATAGAAGCACAATTGACTATTAGATGAAAAAGTTGTGTGTTTCAAAAAGACACATCCTGCTACATCTTGCATCACATCCTGCTGTAGAATGAATGCAGGCTGAGAGCAACAGCTCAGTGGTCTTGAACAGAGCAAACCTGTCAACATCAGAAAGACTCTGTAAGTACAGGATTACTACAGCCAAGGCTGAGCACGGCCATGTTGGACAGTGGAAGCACAGAGCTGGAGATCAATGGAGCAAAAATATCTTGTTATTCAATGACTGAACTGCAGATCCCCAGAGCCTGAGACACAACTGCTCTGTGGAGAATATGTGTACATTAAATATTAATGAGATGTTTAATGTTTGTTGTTAATGTTTAATGAGATGTACTGTAGCTGTTGTTTGAGATTGTCTAGACAATGTTTACATTATATGGCTATGATGAAGACTTTGTTAATTATATCAATTATATCAATATATTAATATTGTAGCACGGATAGTTTCAATAGAGAACACTCACTAATATTTTTATTTTTTACTAAAAAGCAACAACTGTGGCAGAGCAGTCTAAGCCTGAAGAAAGAGACACAACAAAACATGATACTAAACCAGAGAGAAGTGAAGTAGTGGGATTTAGAAACCAAAGCAAACCCAGTCCTGGTCCAGGCCCAGCCCAGCCTCCAGCACTTCACATAAGCTCATTTTTATAAGGACAATCATTTCAAGAGAACAATGAGTACTAAGTAGATTTTCTAACAGAAACCATGGAAAAAATAATAGCAGAAGCTGTTGCTGCTGCTTCCTTACTTACAAAAGTAAATGAAGACACAAAATTCTGCTTGAGTTGATTCAAAAACTATTTTCCCTTTGTGAGAATGTAATATACAAGGGTTCTGCCAAATGGCCAAATGGCTTTACAGCCATTGGGGAGGTTTGTAGTATTTAATGAAGCTGTGGTGAAGCCTGTGTTTTGCAATGAAGTCAATGAATGTTAATCAAAAAGACACTCATTTGTATAAATGTACTGCCAAAATAACAGAGCAAGATAGATAATAGATACATACATCCTGGGTTGTATTCCAGAGACTGGAGTATGGAATGTATGCTGAATGCTGTATAAGGCGCACATACCAACACACACTCATTCGCAGGCCAATTTAAAGTTGTAAATGTTGCCATTGAAACCAGCAGCCTGCAGCTGGATGATCTTCCAAAGTCCTTTAGAATGGAGCTGGTAAGGTTCTACATCTCATTATGATGTCACAATGTCACAGCAACAGACAGCTATGGAAGCAGTCACTTCACCAGCAGAGGAGAAGACTGACAAAGTAGGGTCACTACCTGACACTGTAGAAAACACATAAACCTTGTAGTTGCATATAGAAACCAGAGGGTCTCGTCTTCTAAAGACATAGTACACACACACACACACACACACACACACAGCCATCTAGCAGCCCAATCTTGTGTCTCCAAATGCATCAGTAGCCAGTACCACAGTAGTATTTAGAAATTGAGCGTTCTCTCACAGCCACTAACACCCTCAAGATGTCCATATGACCATTTGTCCCTACTGTCAAACCAAACAGCCTATTCAACCAGGCCAGACTCAGCCTGTCTCATTGTTGGGCTGAGAGGCAGTACTGTGTAGCAGCAACAGGCAGGGAGTGAGACTGGAGACTGCAGACACAAACAAAACAACACATCAGGAAACGTGACACAACAAAGATGAAATCCATCTCAGACTGAAGAGACAGCAGTTCTGTCACCACAGTTTCCTCTATCAAACACAGAGAAACACAGAGGAGAGGGACTCCGTACAATTACATCAACCTGCCACAAATTATATCATCCTGCCATCAATTACATCAGCCTGCCATCAATTACATCAACCTGCCATCAATTATATCAACCTGCCATCAATTACATCAACCTGCCATCAATTACATCAGCCTGCCATCAATTACATCAACCTGCCATCAATTATATCAACCTGCCATCAATTACATCAACCTGCCATCAATTATATCAACCTGCCATCAATTACATCAACCTGCCATCAATTACGTCAACCTGCCATCAATTACATCAACCTGCCATCAATTATATCAACCTGCCATCAATTACATCAGCCTGCCATCAATTACATCAACCTGCCATCAATTATATCAACCTGCCATCAATTACATCAACCTGCCATCAATTACATCAACCTGCCATCAACATCTAATGAGAGAGGAATCAGTGGGCCTTGAATCTAGTTCTAAAGCCTCTTTCTCATTGGACTGCAATAGGAAGTAGATGTGATGGTGGCTGCTGGAAAAACACGGCCAAAGAGGAGAGGGGAGGAAACAAACGAGGACTGAGGGAATATTTAACCTACTAGGAGGTAGAGAAGGAGGAAAGAACAAGAGAAAGAGACAGTGAGGGAGAGATTTTCTAAACCTCAGGGCTTCATCTTTGTGTCTCCATGCTGTGTGATCGCCTCAGGAAAGGCAGCTACTGTGTCAGTAATAGAAATGTGAAGCGTTTGGCTGAAGAGTGGACAGCAGGACTTTGGATTTGGCAAATCCTATTTCATCTTTTTGCACACATCAGTACATTGGGGAACTTATACTGAGGCAAGGTGCCAACCTCTACCTCCTAACTCAGTGTGTATTATAATACATCGACCCAACACACTAATTCAAAACATCTCTGACAACAACTAACAGATGGCAGCAGAATACTGTATATCACACATTCCTCTCACTGGGTTCTGGACTGTAGATATTATTAATGAAGTCATTTCTCAGTGATCAGACTCAACCGACAAACAGTCTTTACTGGATTTATTACAGAACTGTGATACTGTATATATTGGGTATATTAGTAACCCTAACACACAGACACACACACACAACTACAGTTGGCGCAGCTTTAACTAGTTTCCTTTTACCTAGAAAAAGAGAGAAAAAATAAATACAATATATATTGCAAATTCAGTTTTTATGTTTTAGAGCATCAACAATATCATCCTGTGTTGTTTTTCCATGTGATGCCTCATAATGAACTTCAAGTTAAGCATTTCCCAGAAAGACCAACCTACTCATATTGCTATTATATATTATGTTTCACAGATTCAATCCGTTCAATCTTAGTACTTTGCATTTTGCTGAACTGTGTCTCTGTGAAAGAGCACAGGAAGGTAAACAGTTTTGCAACTTGCTGATCTGTATGAAAAAGTATATAAAATATCCAGTAACTCACTGTGCTGTGCATTTTTGACTCCATCTGCATTTACAGTATCATTCATAGAGCAAAATAACCATCATATTTTATTGCTAGTTACAAAGACAGTGAGAGATGTCTGTACTGTCAGAAGAGTCCTTGGTGAACAGCAGCTAGATTCAACAACCATAGCAGCAGTGAAAACAAGAGAAACTAACACTGATATGAAAAAGAAATGATCCAAGAAGATCAACAGATGCAAAAAGACTGATGTTTATTTATAGATAGTCATAAAGTGGAAAATGTTTCTGTACTCAGATCATCCTCATCAAGACTTCATCTCAAATCACACATAGTCATTACTGACTTCTGTGAGGCAGCAGTACTAAGGCCTGTCCACACTGTTTCAACATTGATGTTAATGAGACTTCAGTTGGAAGTCATCATCATTCAGACCCATGCTGATCAAACTAGCTCCTGTGGGTAACTTCGGCCCCCCCCAAAAAATGTGGGCTGTTCAAAGGGTTCTAAGGGGTAATTAATTATTCGATTTGATCAATTTTGACGCAGTTACTTCAGTTACTTCAAAAACAACAAACATCCCCTTCAACCAAGAAAACAAGGAACAATCCATAAACAAACCAAATGACTTTTCATGGTTCAAACCACAACTAAGGATTTTATACTGCAGTTTGCACCATACACACACTGCTGCCACATTACACCCACATGAAAATATAAAAACACATTTTGCTGGTTCATTTTGGATCTGAGAATATGAAGCTAGAAGCAGCTAACCATAAAGTCTGCTGAATCTTCTCCACACATCATCAAGAATGACTCCACACAGTGATTAGCAGCCTCTCTGTGGTGGCTATGACTTCCACCTAGCAGGGATCAGGATCATTACACTTTACCGAATCACCTCTAAATGTTACAAGTCCCAGTTCAGAGAAAGAATGAGAAGAGTGGCCATTAGTTTTTCTTCAACCTCTTGGGTTTCTTTTAGTCTAGTCTGTTTAAGCTACCATTTTATATATGAATGTATTTGACAGCTTAGCGTAATTCAGAGATATTAACTAGGGATGCACCGATCCGACACTGATATCGGATATCGGTCCGATACTGACTCAAATAGCTGGATCGGGTATCGGTGACAATGGGGCCGATCTATTCAATTCAATTCTATGTTTATGTCTACGTGCGCATACTACGTCATGTGTCAGCAGCGCGCCGGTAGACCATTTGCCTTCGGTCCGTCCGGTGGCTCCTCCGGTCCAGCAGCTCCGGAGGATCTCGCCTGCCGCGCGCAGCGTCTCGCGCACTGAATTCTCGCTCGTGGGGCGCGAGCCTCCCGCAGCTAGCATCCGGGCTAACAAGCTAACCTGGCGCCCAACCCTCATAACAGAGCCGGGGTCGGGGTGAGCTGACCGGGGGTCGGTGCTGATGCTCGGTAGTTAAAAACACACCTGCATGAATACTTTGTCTCGGTTATATGTTTAAACTCTCCCGGGTCACCGCGCGGCCGAGCAGGCTGCCATTTAACCTGCGAGGTAAAGTAGTTTTCCACCAATTATACAATCGGCGCGTCCAGCCAGACTCCATTCATAAATCCAAGGTTTACGGGGACTCACTGTAGGTCAACGTTGTTTCCTGCCACAACATGATTTAAAGTGTTTTCCGTGTTCGTCAGGTACTGCTGCTCCATTCGGCCGACACATAGTCAGACTAACATACCTTGATTTTTTTTCTGAGGGCTGTTTCATAAAGCAAGATTACCAGTTAAGCCAGAGTTATTTCAGTAATTTAGGCTTATTCTGCATATTTTGAATGTTTTGTTTTTACCAAGTTACTTGTTTATACTACTTGTGTGAATTGTGATTTAATTTATCAAGTTTGTTTGCACTAGTTTGTGACTTAATTGTGATTTAATGTTTACATTTTGTTCTCATTTGATGCAGTTGTATTGTTTTATACTGGAATTTTAATTCCTGACCAATTTGTTGCTGCATTTAAAAGGTTTACACTTGAATTGTAATTCCTGTTAATTTTGAAGATGTTTTACCAAGTTGCTGGAGCACGATTATTTATTATTTTAATAATAAATAACAATTGAGTACATTTATATCTATGTATTTATTTGTTACATTTTGTTTTACAAAGTTAGGAAAGCAATGTTAAAGTCAAGCCTGATGTTGCTTTACACATAAAAGAATGATCCCAGTCTCTTCCACACAGTGAGGCATAGCCTACAGTTTATTAATTAAACACTGGTATCGGATCGGTACTCGGTATCGGCCGATACCCAAAGCCCAGTTATCGGTATCGGTATCTGGACTGAAAAAGTCGGATCGGTGCATCCCTAATATTAACAGTCCAAGATCTTTTATAATTCCATTTAAATATAACTAATCCATTAAAAGTTCAAATATATTTGATTACAGATTAAAAAGTAATGGCATTTTTGAAAATGTGACAGAATTAAAGTATTGATGAATGAAGTATTGAAGTAAAAATTATCTCCAGTTGTGGTAATAACTATTATTAAAAAGTAATTAACTGAAAAGGAGAACTGGATAATTGCTTCAGGTAAATGATCCAGTATGTGTTTGCAATAGACTGTGGATTCATATTCACAAGAGTATTCAGCCGGTTGTTCATTCAATGTTCACTGTGTCATTGCCATTTAAACCTGGAGCTCCATAACAGAAGTTCCTATTCTTTATTTAAACAGGTCAACCAGACTAAAGCAGGACCTTCCATTTCCATACAGGGCTGCAACATACAAGACATTTTCTAGTTTGGATAAGAAAGCTGCATGTGGTTTTCACAACAAACATCAGAATCACAATAGTTTCCTCCATGTATTTGGTTTTGACATTTTGGCTTCAAATACCACATGAATCAAGACATACACATATCCTTTTCAGATCTGTTTGGGCCCATTATCAAAAGGTCAGTGGACTGTGAAGTAAATGATTTAAGATTAAATATGCAGCTTAAAAATGCACTAATAATGCTCTGAGTTCTCTCTCTCAGAACCAAATCCTCTGCTCACCAAGCCCACATATATTCAAATTAGTCACACAGACTCAATGCAGACTTAACAAGCTAAAACTGTCCAATAATAAGATGATTTTAAATGGTCCCTGGTAGAAATAACAGCTAATCAGTTTGTGTCTGATCTCCACTAGCGTAGTAAAGTGAAATATACATGGAGCAGGGAGAAGAGGAAAGGAGGTGAGGAGAAGTCAAAGAGGGAAGGTTCAGACTGTGACTGACTGATTAAAATGACATTCAAGGAGTCAGATGTGCTGCTGTAGGGAGATTTCATATCCTCTCCTCACACTGTTCCAAATTAACAGGATGTATAAGCTTAATATACAACACATGACCTCTGAAATGGCATTTTAGATGGGTCAGTTATGTGTTTTGGAGCCCCAGGTCAGAGAGACAGCGCCACTGTGTTTCAGCACCAGAGACAGCGCCCATTCCCATACAGGAGACAGCTGGGCAGAGTGTGGGAGGGCCGATACAACAGAACTTGAATGAATAGAACGGTCCTTCCACTGTTTGTCATGGTGATTTGCCAGGTACACCATAAAATGGTGACTATGGAATTTAAGGGTTAGTTGCTATGGTGACAATGCAATTCTGGGCATTAAGACCGTAAAGTCTGTCACACTTGCTTGAGAACTGTGCAGATGTGTCTGTTGCAGGAGCTTAGCAAATTGTCAAAACGCAACTGAAAGCTGCTGTTTGTGCCAAGGTTGATGTAGCATTAGCAAAGATTGTGCTTCTCTCTAAACCTAACCCTAACCCTCTTCTCATCAAAATCAGCATATTAGCATCATCAGTGTAGCTTAACCAACCTATCGCTTATATAGCTTAGCTGTTTGAAGAAAACTTCAAACAGACATCGCTGAAACAGATTACTCAACTATAACCACTTCCACTAACTGCACAGATGTCAAAACCTTTGACCGACTTAAAAAGACAGCAGAAACGTGTAAAAGACAACAACTTAACTTAATTCAGCTGCAATACCAGTTTTCCACTGCTTTGGTTCTTGGTGCAAAGAGTGACTTGCTGTAACTTGGTTTATACGAAAGCTAGCCAAACAGTACACATAAAAATGTCCGCCACTCCTACAATCCAAGAACGTTGATTTGAATGGGACCGTTCTATCCATTCAAGTTCTTTGGCCGATAATTTCCCGCTCCTGTGTGGCAGAGGTGGAGAGACACAGGTGTTGCACATCAGCAATCAGAGAGCTCCCTACTTAAGCCCTGCCAGTTCATTCAGTCAGCAGAGAGGAAGGTGGTTTGGTTTGATGCAACGGATATCCCTAATGAACATGCAGCAGAATCCTCATTTAGGAATGAGATCACATGGAGGTATGAATCGAGATCGTGATTTTAATAAGATTAATGGTGCAGCCCTACTATTTCCCTCTTGTCAAAAACTGCAATAATCTGAGAATGGGGGACACAATGGCCCACCAAGAGAGTCAAGTTTAGAAAACGCACACACACACACACACACACATTAATGCCTAGCTGTGTGTCAGCTGGTATTTAGAGTAAGATGGGCTGTGACAGTCATTACTGCAGCACACGCACCCTGAATAAGAAACCAGCCACCGCTTTTACACTGGAAACACATTCACAAGGTCACACTGCTCTTTTATTACCTGGACAAGAAGAAAGATAGCTCTGTTTTGGGTCTTTTATTTATATTACATTTACTGATCAAGAAAGAGTTACTGTTGTCAACTTTGAAGTACATGGAATCTCTAGATAATCTCGCATGAAAACGTAGAGTATGTACATCTTTAAAATGAGAGATGAAGCAAGCAGAGTCCAAATCACAGAGGAAATTTCCGGTATCTGAAATAAATCTTTTTTTTTACATTCTCAGTGGACTGTGTGAAATGATGCTAAATTAAAACTGCTTCCATGTGAATAACATGATGAGGCAAGTCTGCTGGAGAGTACATCGGCTACATAATCAGCTCCAGTGGGCATGATGATGAGTCTTTTGACTAGGGAATGCTTCCTACTCATTACTATAAGATACACGGTGGCACCACAATGTGCACCGATGTTGTACCATTGGCACCAATGTTGTCCTGCCAACAGTAACGGGCTACGTTGTCTCTGTAGGGAGCTGGTTGTTTTCATTTTACAGCTAAACTAAAAATAAGTAAGGCCCATTCACACTTAGAGCGACGACTATAAAGATAACTATAAAGATAACTATAAACTATAACGATATGCTGTTGCTCAAGCGTTCACACTACAACGATATCGGCGCCGAATATTCAGAGAAAAAATGGAGCATGATTACTTTAACAACGTGCTTTTATTTTACTCGCTCTCTAAAGTAAATAACGGTTCATGCATTGCCGCAAAAGAGAGATGGCAGATAATAATGCTCTTTTATGGCGCTTTCATGACATTATTGTGCTTTGTTTATATGAGAGCTAATGGTACTAATGGTCACCAAGTGAAGCTATTCATTTCTTTACCAGTAGGTGACTCTGCACACCACATCTACTGTGGATCAAAGAGTAAAGTTTCCTGTAGCCCATGTTGAGAGAAACACCTGCAACGTCACTGTGGCTAAACGGGTTTCAACAGGATACTGGAGGGACACATGTTGTTACCTCCCGGTCATATTGAAAACATAGGATAATAGCCAGTGCTTAATTTGTGCCAGATCCTGCCGGAACAGGATCCGGCACCTCGCGGTTTTGGACTACCTGCATTCCGGTACTTATTTGCGTGGACCCGGCACCTCTGGTGGCATGAAAGTTTGTTTTTTTTTGGAGTGTTTTTGCATGCCATGTAATAATCCCAGTAGTTGACTCTTCCTTTCCCCTCCATTGCAAAAACTGAATTGGCTCATTTCCATATGAAGACAGGTGATTACCGTATTAGAAAGTAGCACCAAGCGCATAGTAATCACGTCACATGAGTGAGCTGCTCTGCAGAGTGTGTTATGGTGAACTTCAGGCATCCAAAAGACAGTTGAATTTGCTGTCCATATGTTCGCTGTGTGGACTATTTTTGGAAAATTAGACAAGGTAAGCATTTTTTCTTTTTTTTTGTAAACGTGTTACAGTTCTCTGCTGGGACAATAACATCTAAATTCATATTTGCACAGATGAAAACAGAAATTATTTGGAGTGCGGACCTGTAAGTCCCACAGTTAAATATGTGGGCAATTGCGCATGTTATGTTGAGTGTCCAGAAATAATTGGTTGAGTGAAGGTCTGTAAGCCCCACATCAATATTTCAAATCCAGTGCGGTCCAGCTGAGTGTGCACATTTAGGGCGACTTCTAGCTGCATGGCATGACCATGACACGTTTTATTTCTGTCATTTCATTATTCACTGACATTGTTTCCTACGTTTAAAATAGATATCCTATTAAAGTATTTGTGCTGAATATTAATGCGTAACTACTCGAGACAGAATTTGTCTGGTAAATGGTTGAAGCCATTGCAGTTTCCTTGATGTGTTTATGTATGATTAGGATATCTCACAGCAGTATATATGTGGGCATTTTTATGTTGTGCACAGCGCAGTTATATCTTTAGTCCACTACTTGAAGGGCAGGTTTGTAAAAACCCATCGGTTTGGACAAAATGAGCATTATGTAGCCTATACAATAATCAAATATTGTTATAGGTCCCCAGTAGTCGGAGCTCTAAGGTCATATATTGTAGTTGGTCATTTAGTAATGTTTAGGCTGTTAGGTCTACAGTATGGCTGTACTGAGCACCACCGTGCCTCCAATGCGCTTGTTGTCTTGATATGTTATTTACAAATTAAGCACTGATAATAGCGCATTTGCAGTCAGGTTGGCCAAGAGATTATGCTATTTTCTTAGCATCATGCTAGCAAAAGTTAGCAAGTTAACTAGCTTCCAGGTCAGTAAACAGCCTCACCACTAATCCCAAGAGCTCTTCCGATCCCGACCGGTATGTCACGTTTTTTTTCAACATTTTTAGAGGCGATGGTCTTTGTCAAACAGTGCCGGGTTCCTCTGGACTTCTGTAATCAGTTCCTCAGCAGCAGCTCCATCACTGCAGTGAACAACTGAATTCTCCCACCCCGTCCTTTGTAGAACTTTAGTCTGATTGGTTGAAAATGTTTTATCGTTGTCTCTTCCACCAGAAAAATCGCTCTGAGATGGAACCAAGAATATAGTTATAGTTGTCGTTTTGGATGTTTTTATAGTTACAGTTGTAGTGTGAACACAGACATTCTATTTACTTAGAACGATTTCAATCTTTTTATAGTTATAGTTATCTTTATAGTTATCGTTCTAGATGTGAATGGGCCTTAACTCTGCTCTCATTGCTGTAGTTTGAGGAAGAGGACTCCTATGGAGCGTTGTCTGGCAAAGACCGATGAGAACATTCCTTTAAAATGTGATAAATGGCTTACTTAACTAAATGTTGAATAATGCCTTATTTGTCTTCACTCCACTTTGGAGATAAACAGATGAGTAATGGTCAGTAGGCTCTGATGTGTGTCTGTAGCTGCTCTTAGTTCAACCCCAAACCAAAGCCAGCCGTCCTTAGAAGAGACGACAAGGAGAAGACAAGGAGAAGACTGGGTCCTGGACTGATCTCTGGCCATCCCACCTATCAGTCCCCTAATTTCTGGGGGCCAGAGAAGGGGAGGGTGGATATGCTGGGTCTAGAGAGAGGGCATTTGTTTATCGTTATCATTTATTTATTATTTATTGGCCCTCCCTCTTCTACTTCAGTCTTGAACTAATTTGTCCTAATTAGGTGGATGAGTCCCTGGTATCCTGATGAACAAACAGTTCTGGTGGGATTTGTTCCCAGTCCAGCAGAGGTGAATGTAGCTCCAGAGGCAGAAGTCTTAATAATTATACCATGTACTGTATGAGCTCAAAAACTGCATCTAATCTAATCTGATCTAAATGTGTTTTTCTTTCTACTAACTAAACAGCGTCAACAGCCCATCCATCCCCATGAGAACCAAACACCTTTTAATTCTGCTGCCTTGGAGAAACCCAGTCAGGGGTGAGGAACTCTACAGGAGAGATGACAGAGGATATTAAAGAGAACACCAGACTAATATCTTTCTACCAAGGTTCACCACACCTTAAGACACCATGAAGTATTTCTTATTAGGGGTGTAACGGTTCAAAAAACTCAGTTTGGTTCGTATCGCGGTTTTGGGGTCATGATTTCAGTTCGGTTCAGTTCTGCCAGTAAGAGACCAGATGAAACCAGAAAAGCTTGAAATTCAGGAGTCAGATCTCAGGAAATGTTTGTCAAACACTATAAGAGAGTCAGAGGAAATGCCAGTAAAATGCCTGAATGTGGCCTGGGAACAGAGCTAGGTGTTGTTAAAGTTCCATCCTGTGATTCAACTCTGATGGACAATCTAAAGCCGCTTTTCCACCGCATGGTACCGGCTCAACTCGCCTCGACTCGACTCGACTCTACTTGCTTTTGGTAGTACCACTTGGTTTTCCACTGCAGATAGTACCCCCTCAGTGTGCCCCCCGTACCAGGTACCAGGTAATATGGTAACTGATATCTGGTACTTGCCCAATGGAAAACCAAAAAAGGCGAGTAGAGTTGATTCGAATAAAGCTCCTTTGAGTTAACATCTGGATATAAAGAGGCGGTCAGGAAAGGGACTGGACATTGGGACGGGGTCAGGAAAGGGACAAGGTTTTCTATCATATTTCTCCGGAATTATGCTCCTGCTGTATTTTTCTATTACATGGACAATGGATTCTAGAATCACAAAATGATGTACAACTACAGGGCAGATAAATCAGTGTCACACTGTATGAGTTGCTGCATTTTTTGCTTTTTTGTTCTCTCTTAAAATGGTCATGTAGATGTGATGTTCCATCCCTGAATCAATCTCTATTGGTCTTCTATTGCCAGAGAAAACACATCTCTGTTTGACATCTTTATATTCTCAGGGAGTGTACGACTCACTGAGGCTGAATCCTTGACAGCTAAAAGATGTCAGACTCACTGAAGCACAACTTTTACAGCACTTAACCTGTTTAGAGCTGCAGCCGGACAAGTAAGACAAGGACACTTTTACCCTCCACCTTAAAACATGTGACTAAATATCACTTATCTCCTCGCCTCAGAGGACATCTGCAGTGAAACACATGCTGATCTCTGAGACGTGTGTGCGTGTGTGTGTGTGTGTGTGTGTGTGTGTGTGTGTGTGTGTGTGTGTGTGTGTGTGTGTGTGTGTGTGTGTGTGTGTGTGTGTGCGCGCATGTAACCTCGAGACACTGAGCCAGCCAGAGTCTACACTATTAAATATGCAACATGCAACATCCTAGAAAACTGGACAGATGGCTGCCTAGCTGCATTACAAGTTATCTATGGAGTTAGAAATGGTTCTGGAAGTCCAAAATCTAGAAACAAACTGTAGGTGTTAAAAATTAGGGACGGTTTGAAGACGCAACAAAGGGTAACATGTGGATGACATAAATGTAGGCTATTCATTTAAACATAAATGACCACACATATATAAAGAGATTAGAACACAGTAGTGTAGCAATTTAATATAAATGTACCCTCTGCTCAATATTTCAACCTCTCACCTCCACTAAACCTGTGAAACCTCTTCTTTATCATGTGAAAGTGTGATGAATAATGTGTCAAGTATCCAAACCTCATTAAAGTTCCATTAAGCCATCTGCAGATAAACTTACTTCTGATTTAAAAGTAGAGAAATCCGACATAAACGGGACAGGGAGAGTAATGGACGACTATGTGATTTATCTTACTTTAATTAACTATAAACCTTTATATAGAGATACTGTATTCATAAAAATCCCCACATTGTTTATGGAGATAAATTGATTTGGGTTTTCATAAAGGGAGTTTTCCTCATTTATTTCCTCCACTTAGTTCTCTTTCATAAAGCTTCTCTGCCAAACACAGCAGTGATGATGAATTAGCAGCCGGCCTTGTTAGAGGGGAGACAGAGTAGGTGGAACAGTGAGCTACCTGTGTGATTACAATGATACTGAGCAGGTGATGAGCGCTTATTGACTGAAAGAGGCAGAGCTGATTATACATTTATAAAGTAGATGTAGGCTCTCTTGATTCACAGGCATAATTGGCACTAATTGTGTTCATTTCAATAGGATTAAATTACTTGTTCTTGCCTACAGTGACAGCAGCGTGTTCAGTGGAATCCAATGGCAAACAGGGGCAGTATGCACTGCAGTCATGTTAACTCTTTATCTGAGTGTTGAGCAGTTTGACACATCTGAGATTACTGTTTACAAACACCGTTACAAACACATGCGAGGTTGGAGCAAATTGTGGGAGATTGTCAGATTGAGTACAATGCTGCTGGTCTGAGCATCACCAAATGACAAACATGACGTGATGCGCACATTAGACACATAAGAGATCGATTTCAAGATCAATTTCTATACACTGACCAACTTTTGGTTTTATGTCGATATTGTGGTGGTGCGCCACTGAACTACGCCACTGAATTAAAATAAATATATAAATAAATTAAAACAATAAATCAACAGAACTGTGTTTTCAACTTCACATTGCTCCTCTTAGCAGCATCATAAAACAAAACTCTTACTCATTTTAATCGAGGCCTACCTCTGTTTTGGAGGCTACCGCAAACACACTTCTTAAAAGATGCTCATGCAAGTTCAGCAGCATGGCTCACGATTAGTCATATAATGTGAATGCCTCTGATTCGCCAGTGCACTCAACGAGCTCAAAGGATATGTCTTTGATTGGTTACAACGCCCATATGCTGTTTAGAGCAGTGGTTTAGTGCAGTTTGAAACTAAATTAGAAAAACTTGATTTTGACAGCGGGAGTAGCCTTTTAAATTCAATGCAGTAACCGTGACTTTTCACGATTACCATATCGCCGTGGCCGTAATCGTAATCTCGATTAATATACGATTAATTGTGCAGCCCTAATTTACTGTAGAAAACTTATGTGGAGTTAGAGCAGTTGGCTCTAACTCCACAATTTATTTTTTTTTGTTAGTGTCTAAACTCTACACTGTTACACTTTGTCTAACAAAGTGTAGAGTTTAGACACTAACAATAAATTATTCACCTGCTATCTTTCCAAAATAGTTGAATCTCTTTCCTGCTACTCTGTAGGAAGTCTGGACCCCTGGGAATACATCAGGTCTCTCTCTCTCTCTCTACACACACACACACACACACACACACAAAACCAAGACTCAGTGTGTATGAACTCATGTCACAGACACAGTCGCAGTTAATCTAATCTAATCTCAATGATCTCCTGCTAAACTGCAGGGAGCAAACCGTTTTCCTAACACAATGCTCTGATTCACATGGGAAAATAATGAAAGTATTTCTCTGATCCACCAATGTTCCACCAATGCTTTCAAATTTAAATAACGGAATCCACTTTTTCCGACATGACTTGAACGCGGCAGAAGACAAGAAAGTGTGTGTACAGTATGCATAACTGCAGTGTGAGCTCCATTTTTCCATCACTAAAGCTATACTTTATCTTTAACTACACTTTAACTAGCAGACCCAGAGTTCATGGAGGACAACCTGGTCACTTTTGATTCCAGCATCGACCCTGAAGACCTGTTGTTCACTCATAGTGATTTCCTCATGAAGTCCTACTGAGCTGCTGATCAATCACTGTGTTGCTTTTGTCACATCTCCATTACCACACACACAAATATCTCTCTCTCTCTCTCTCTCTCTGCTATTCTAGGCAGTGTGGTCCTGTGGGAGACAAAGGAAGCTAAATGATTCAACTCTCAGTTCCCTGAGATGGGACAGATCAGCTCTCTTAGAGTCATGGTTGGACTGGAAACAGATGTGTGAGGTCAGATAATGTAAATGAATAGGAGGAAATCCAAAGTAATCTAAATCAGACTGGTAGACTTAATGTAATGAGGATTTCTTTCTTAGCCAAACACTGTCCAGTCGCATCTACTAATGAGCTTGTTTAGTGGGTTACAGTGTTTGGGATAAATCAGTTCATAGTTTTTCGTTTCAGGACGGAGAATCTGAGTCCAGAGAAAACTGAGAGAAGATGAGATCCACACTCTTCATGTGGATCCTCATAGGATCTAGTCTACTGTACACTGTAGTGAGTCAGGCTCTCAGCCTCCAAGCTGCTCTCAGTCCAACTCTTCTCTGTATCAGACTGCTACTGTACATGAAGACTAATTATGCCAATTATTTTTATTAATTTGACCATATTGTACAGGCCATTGGATTTGATTTCAATAAGTCTAAAATAGCAATGAAAGGCCTAAATAAAATGGTATAGCATATGAGGTTCGAGGATAGCCTTTCACTAAGGACTCAAACAGAGAACGGATAAAGAATAACACTGCTATGCCTAATAAAACAGCCTACAGCCAAGACATCTTGTAGAAAAAATAATAATAATAATATTAAATGATTTAGGCTTATAAAACAAGTTATGGGCCGTGACCTACCTGAATGTGAGCATAATTTAACTCGGCTACTTGGCTGGCCCCGTCGAAAATAATGATGATGATTGAAAAAATAATAGCCAACGTAACATAGGCTAGAGGTTATAGTTTCTTTCTTTTTACAGCGCATACAAACAGGCTGAATAATGCGGTAGCCTACGCCTGATAAAACAGAATGGCATTTATATATATATAATATTCTATATAGGCAACAGCTGTGAGCAATTTGTGTCAAAAAATAACAAACAGGCCCCGGTGACACAAACTAAATTGGAACCAGTTCTCGATAACCAACCCTAATCGGGAGACCCGAGTTCAATTCCTGGCTGGGACACTTCCACAAAATTCAATGTCACGGGGCTGTTAGACTCTTAGTCTTGTTTTCTGATCAAGTATTGTTCTCAGCTTCTCTCTCAGAATATACTGTCAAATTTCAGGAGAGATATCACTGTGTAGTCTGGAATATACATGAACTACAAATACATCCTCAGGCTGTAATGTAAAGCACATGAGCAACGGCTATAACATAGAAAATATAGAACCACTACATCTTCATAGTAGCACTTCATGGTGATTTTAACAAACCTACAATACAACTTTTTTCATGATCAAAGTGAGCTAAGTACATTTGGAATCAAGCCCTGACATGATGTAGGTAGGAACAAATATTGTCTTCATACCATTATATCTGAATTGTCTATAAACAAATGTGTGGGTTGAAACCTTAGTTCACTACCTTCTTGTAATTTTGTGACCAGACCAAGCAGTCAGTCTTAATTCTACTTGCTCAGTAATGAAGCAACTCTGCACCAACTCATGCTTCACTTTATCAGCTACTATTAACAGTATAATTTACATTCATTAACACTAACCTTGATGGGTTTAAACAGGGCTGTACAGTGCGACATACATGTCGCACGTGCTACGAAAAAAATTGGTCTGTGCGATGAATGAATTAGTAGCACCCGTGGGATACAGTTTTGCGTGTGTGCGTGGAGCCGCTTGTTAGTGTGAAGTGAGGGTTTGTGTGCTTGTTTGTGTGTGAGGTGAATCGATGGCGCATCGCTATTCTACTTGGTAGTTGTAGTCTATCGTGCGATTAAAAATCATGTCCCCAGCTGCGTAGAGTCCATACATCCAACACCAATTCCTACAATTCCTAGGGAACAATCCCATAATTCCTATGCGGCTGCCTCTACGCCGTTTCCTCCGAGGGCAGTGCAGCACCCGGACAGTCTACAGCGTGCACACGCTAGAGTTATATTGTAGTTCATCTTCAAAAAAGGCAAGCGGTTGCAAACATGTTTTGATTTAATGACTAAATAATTACCTTTGCGAGACAAAGGTGAAGTATATTGTGAACTTTCTGCGCCGTCACTCAGAGACTAACGTTAGCAGAGCGGAGCAGCGATCAGCAGTTACAAACAAGACCGGCTGACCAACACACACTGCAGCATTAAACAACTTAAACCAACTCTGAGGTGAAGAAAATAACTTGGTGCTCAGTCTGTTTCACCTCAAAAACCCTGCGCCCGCTTAGCGTCTCAGACAGCGATGGCTTTCCCCGGAGCTAACGGTGCAGCAGAGAAGCTGCTCTCCACTGCTGGAGACATAACGTTAATAACAACACAGCGGAGCACTCCGCCTCCCCCTCATTTTGTTATTCTTATACAGGCAGGAGACTGTAAGATGCTTTCAAATTAATTTATTCATTAATTATACTTATAAAATAAAACGGCTGCAGACCATTTATCTTAATTGCTAGTTATGTTTCATATTGTGTTTCAGTGGACTAAGGACACCAGTGAATGGTTTGACACACAGGCTGCGGTCGAATAGTCAAAAAAATACGTCCTAACTCCTATTCCTAACCACTTCTCCTTGACCTCGTTGGAAAACGTCATGAGGTCAAGGAAAGATGTGAAGGAGAATTCATAAGGACTTAGGAAAAGACAACCGCGGTGCTAAGAGAATCCGACTGCACTTACACTAGGCTACGTAATTATGCGACGGCGGATGTTAATTACGTGGGTCTGCCATGGTGAAACTACAGTGTTCCAGAGATGGACTACTAAAAGCGCATCTTAGATACTTCGCCCCGTGCGTTCTTACCGTGTTGTTTCATGCAGGCTATATAAACGTGGACAACCCAGTGAAAAATATTGCTTCATCACCAAGGTTGGAATTGAAATAAAAAAGGAATATAGGCTACCAGTCACAAAAGTGAAACGAAATGGTTGTCACATTGAGAATGGTTGCTCACGCTCACCCTCCTGTCCGCTCATATTTATCTACATGAATCCCAATTAGTATGATTGTATGAAAATTATTGTTAAATTCATGCAAGATAGGCATAACATGTTAGGCCTACAAATCTACTACTGTACATATCATCATTCTTAAGTTTCAAACATGTTGAATTAAAAACATCATCTGGCTAAAAACGTCTCATATCCCTTTTTCTTGAAAGACAGACTTCTGTGTTATGTTTAATATGCTGATTATGATCTGATTATAAGCCTATGCATATAATAGCTTAAGAACCACCACACAACTCAGTAAACACCTTGAAATGTTGACTTGATTGTGCTTTGAAGTTGTTATGGCTGATACAGGCCTTTATTATGGCAAGGGTTTCAGCATCTGTGACTGAAGTAAAATTAATTAATGATATTCCTAAAGGCTGGCAATACAACAACGCTCAGAATGAAGAAATAACTAATGCAAACTGAGCATAGGTTACGCTATGTTAACTTCACTTTGATCATTTTACGACAGCAGCGTAACGTTCATAGTTCGCCTCTATGGGTTTAACATATTGTTGAAAGTTAAAAACATATAAGCATATTAGCAAGTTATGGCATAAGATGGAACATGCTTAATAAGCAACGGTAACTTGCTTGATGATCTGCGTCCCTTGTCAGTCATGATCGTTTGTTTTCGTGAACGGCCGAATGGTGCGTCGTTGCTGCCGCAAAGAATTGTGGGACGGCATTATCTTCTTTCCCTTCGTAAAGGATGGTCCAGTGTATCCTATGCTAAAGGAGCTAAGTAAGGAAGCATTGAAGCACCTTTCCTTAGCATGTAGAGAATTCCAACAGCTCTTATCATGGCTGCCACTTAGGTACTTGCGGGTCATTTCACTCAGTTAGGAACCTTCCTAAGCAAAAAAGACTATTCGACCGCAGCCACAGTATACTGGAGCAAGAGACTGAAAATAGTGCCCCCTTTTCTATTCATTCAATCGAGAATCGGTTTTGAATCAGGAATCGATTCTGAATCGAGAAAAAAACATTTCTTGTTAAGGTTTGGATTTTGTGTGCCCTGTATGCAACATTAATGTCCTTTGCCAGTCACATACCTGTTTAAGTGATGAACTGCACTACTTGTGGTTGTTTTTAGAGATGGTAACAGACGTTTTATACGCGTGCTACAATTTTGTGGCCTGTGCTACAAAACTATCAACCTCTATAGCACCAGTGCTATGTGCAAAAAAAGTTAACGTACAGCCCTGTTAAAGACATGGTGGCACCATCAATTTATTTTACTGTAAGCTTCCAGACAGAAATGTAATTGTTTTAAGCAATAAACAGTACGGAACAGTCACTAATATCTGCCAGTTTTCCATGTGACTTGAGGACTAAAGGTGGAAAAGCTCATGTGGAATATCGAAATTCTGACAGCAGATTTATTACAGTTAGTTACTCTGGCAGAGATTTTAGCATTCAAGCTGTTGGTTTACTGTCTGTCTGTATGATTGTTAGCAAGACATCTCAAAAAGTTGCCAACAGATTTAGCAGAAATCTGGTGGACAGATAGCTATTGGCCCAAGGATTAATTGATTAGATTTTGGTGGTGATCCAGATCTGGAATTTCTACCATTAGACGATTATCATTTTTCAGCCATAACTATTATGCTGCATTAATGTGCTGATGGGAAGGTCCGACATCTGGGACTTCCAGGTTGGCAACTACATAGGATCACATTCATGTGCTATTTTGGCGTGCATTCTAGTAATTATTCTCTCTAGTTTGGAAGCTGATGCAGGACAGAAGACACCAACTGGTGAGGACCCCTGCAGCACATTCATCACATCTTATGTTCACTTTTGAACATTTCTAATTCTCCAAAATGGAAAATGTGTTGTCTGTGTGATACAGAAGTCTATTAAGTCTTGCTCCATTGATTTTATTTGGTTTTATTGTAATACTGTCAAATCTACTTCATTTAAAGGGAGTACTGTGGTTTAGATGTCTCCAAACAATCCTTTAAGTATTCTGGTCTGCGTCATGTTTATCCTAGATATGCCCAGAAAATAAAGTTGTTGGTTTTTTTTTTTTAATCCATCCTTCTCTGCATAAGTGTGCCTAAAAGCCAGGTTTGGCACCCCTTCTTCTATGACAATTGTTGTGTTGTGGGTTTATTTTGTATCCATTCGATTCCATCTTTCTCCTTAGTCATGAGACTTTATGTCACAGGTAGACTGTGTTTGTAAAGTTGATTTATATTCTCCACCTGTTTCCTTCACACTGCTCATTTATACTTTAGGCTCAGAGGAGAAGAATACTGTTTCCATTATAATGTGCCAGCAGCAACACAGAGGAGAAACAAAGCAAAGGTTAGATGGAATCACATCAAATAAAGATGCTGAGAAATAAAGTTTGCTGTCATAGTCAGAGATGTGAGATTGATGATTCCCAAAGACAAGTCAAGTCTTGTTTCATGTTGGAGTCAAAACTGCAAAGGCCATCAGTCAGAAGGATAAAATGTAAATTATTTCTGCCTCGGAATACTCACTGCATGCTTTGCTTTCATACATTATTCATGACACTACCACATGATATCAGACCTGTGTGGGGCCATGTGTCTTGTAAGATAGTGTTTATGTTTATCTTTACACATACAGGACAGTTCAAAGCTCATAAACATAATGATGTCAGTCTTCTCTCTGAGCCTCCTCAGTGTAACACACCATCACACCATCACGCACTTGCTCTTAGCCTCTGTAAAACTCTATATTCCTTCAACAGTTTGTGAATTATATACACAACATAAACACAACCCAAATCATTTAGGTCCAGACTGCACAGCGCACAGAAGGTTTATAAAATCTGTTTTGAATCATGGCTCCATGCAGCAAACTGCATAAATATGCAATGCTTTCCACAGACAACTGTTTGCAATGAGTAATTCTGTTGTGGGCAGATGGCAGCCTCATTGCATTGGTAGAATACAATTTCCCAGTATCTAATGTGAGAATCATTTTTATGAACTGCTGAGATTTTAGTAGTAGACAGTTTGCCTAACATTATATAAGATACATGGCTAATCTACCAGTCCATTTAAATCCATAATTACAAACAATAACTTTTTGTTTATACTCCTGGCAATCAGAGACTCATCACTGTAGGTAAAAGCAAGTCCACCTCATTACATCCATTCATAAGTGTCTTGATTCCTAATTAATTTCCAGCTCACAGGGTTTCTGTCCTCCATCAAAGCTTTGGATGTCGGTGTGAAAACCTCAAGTTTGTTTTGCAGGATTTGCTGCTGTACTTGACTGTGAGTGTAGCAGCTTTGGGACTCTTTTGGTCTCTGAGAAGGGAATTTGAGAACCTCAGGCTTGGTGGTGTTGGAATAGGAATATAAAACATGTTGGTGTATTTAATTGTGTGTTTGGGGTGTGTTGTGGGAGTCTTTGGGCTGTATTTGGTTGTGGGAGTGGGATGAGAAAATCTTTGATGTAGAGTTTTGACTGTGAAAGCATGATAGGTTTGGACAAGGAATTGGTCGTTGCCCAGGATGCATTGACACCCAAGGGCATGCTGGGATCGAATTTAACTTTCCTCTGCGTCACACCTCAGGCCCAGAGTAAAAACAGAGAGAGAAAAGGGAAGGGAGAAAGGATTAAAAGACAGGCAGGAGAGAGAGACAGTAAAAGAAAAGAAGGGAGTAAAATAAACAAAGAGCAGAGAAATCAGAGAAAGTGAGGGATCTATGCTAGTCAATAGGGATGCACCGATACTGATACTGGTATTGGTATTGGTGCCGTTACCAGGCTAAAATGGAATATCGGTATCGGAGATTTTACCCAAGACTAAAATCTGATACCGAAAGCCATGAGTAACATGTAAGAAATAAAAGCAAACTGTCTTGATTTTATGCATTTGTGGCACATAGAAGCCTGTATTTCTCAAACAGTGGGAAAAACAAGGATTTTATCTCAATAATTTTGTCCATTGACCCCAAACTAAGGAAGTAAGCCTGCAGTGTTCAGTAAAAGTAATCGATCGGATCGGTACTCAGTATCGGCCGATACTTAAAATTTCATACTCGTAATCGGTATCGGCATTGAAAAAGTGGCATCGGTGCATCCCTACTAGTCAACATCTAGACCTCCATGACTCTGTATCAGTCTCTCTTCCACTGAAGACTCTCAGCCCACTGGGCCACAGCGCTTCCACCAATTATCTCTTCTGGAGGAGTTACCAATGGCTTCTGGTCAAACAGCTTCTACTGAGCTTTTGAAAAGGACGCCTTCCCAGGTAGGGGTCCTTTTCAGTGCTGTGACTGACAGAGGGAGAATAACTGTTTTAGTATTTCAGAACACATAATCCCCATTCACACCATATTTTTGGTGAATGAAAGGACAGAGGGTAGGTAGAGTCTTACCAAGAACAGCAGGGAGCCTCGCTTGTAAAGGAGTTCAAAGAGTTGACAGTGGATCTGAGACACACAGGTAGGAAACACACTGTGTGGACTGTTGAATAATGTTTTACTGAAGACTGAAATCTGGGGGGAAGTTACTGTAGACACCATCTTTTTTGTAAAGAAAAACATTTTACATCACAATGCTAGGGCAAGATCCATAGTTGGGATTGAAACATAGCCTAATTCATGAATTAAAAGAATATCTTCAGATGTTTGGGACTCCAGTGTTGTGTTGAGATGTGACCTTGCTGTTCATTCAGGATTCAGCAGGCTGGTGAGGTCGGTGCCAAGGACAGAAACATTAAAGTCCAGAGCTACTAAACTGAACTGAACTACAGTATTAGATAGATGGAGCCATGCTGCTCATTCAGCAACACATGCTTTGGTCCTTGGACAGGAAACAGACATCTAGGCTACTGTACTGCTTTAAAATGTCACGGTTTTGTAACCATAATGGCTCAGCTACACCGGGTGCGTTTCTGTGCTCACTCTCAAAAAAGGGACATTATTAGGGCTGTCACAATAACCCAATATTTCAATACTGCGCTATAGACAAGCCAACCGCGGTGGATGGCAAGCAACCGCCACAACCGTGCTATGTTCACGTTTTTTAATTTTTTTCATGATTTAGCAACTTTTCAGAACCCCCTGGCGACTTTATTTCTGAAAAGTGACTAGTGACAAATCTGGCGACTTTTTCTGACCATGGGGAACAATGTTAAAGTGTTGAATCCCAAAGCATTTGCCAATAAATTGGTACGGCTGATGCCGGTTTGCTCTATTTGCTTGTCATCTAGAGAGCTCTAATGATCACAGCACTTCCCACACACAGCGTAGCCCCCTCCCTCCGCTGCGAGCGGAGACTGTAGGTTATATATTGATATGCAAATTAGCATGTGACGTATCGCATACACCGCATACACCGCTGTTGAGCCACCCTAAATCACCGCAGGGGAAATTCCTTCACTGCGACAGCCCTAGACATTATGGTACATTAATGTTCCTCACAGTACAACTGTTGTTCATGGAAAAATGTTCTCACCCCATTCCGACTGTTTGTTTGTTTGTCTGTTAGCAGGACATCTCAAAAACATGTCAATGGATTTGCATGAAACCTTGTGGAAAGATTGGTCATGGGCCTGACCTGACTAACTTGTCATACCAGTTGGCTAAAGGGGGGCATGGTGGTGGGTGTGACTCACAAAAAGGTATATAACGTCCATCAAACTTTATGGCCTATCAGCAGACATAAAAAGAGGCAAACCCTCCATTATTGGCCCAATCAAACAACTTTGCACTGGAGAGCTCATTTCAAGTTTAGACATAACCACCCTGCTAATTTTTCCAAAACATGGTACAGTGGTAGAAGGGCAGCCCTAATGGCCAGTGAACAGATATAGTGCTGATTGGCCATGTGGTGTTGTGATAATCAGTTAAAATGCTTAAAAGTGACAAAGATTTGAAGAGGCATATCTCATGCCCCATTTCAGGTCCTGTCATGAAACGGTGTGCATCTCCTAATGTGAAACAAGGTAATGTGGCATGGAAAAAAGATCTGAACTTTTGGTGAAAATTTTACATGGAACCTGCATATTTTCACAATTGCATAGCATTGGCGGAAGTATGCGCTCTACTGATTGCCATCAAGTTTATAATGTTACTATTTATTCTCTCCGCTATGATTTCATTTATTCAGCCTTGCTTTAAAACCGATTTAGTCAATGATTTATTCTCCTCAGTTCTCCTCCTCATTCAGTTCAGCTCTACAATATACTTTTCCCCCTCACAGCAGACTTTCTTTAGCCAATTACACACTCCTCCATATTCCCTTGCTGAACCAGCTGAACCATTCTGACCAGTGTTGTAGGACACTAGAGAGTACTACTTCTAACAAACAGATCAGAGAGAGACCTCTGACAAATTAATGACCAATAGTACAAAGTCCAGAGTTCAAAGTCCATAGTTAGAGATGTTATGGAAAGACCCAGAGAACTGAGGAATTCACTATTCATTTATTCAAAGTACATAATATTTATCTGTACTTGTCATCTTGTTGTGTATTCTACAGTCAAATCCTTAACAGGTGCTGCATAGCTTTGGTTCCAAATATCATCACCATTAAAGGAAATGTAAATGGCTAAATATTAATGTCCCGTTGTCACACTTAGTCAAGAAAAAATAAGTTTTTGCACACCTAAAGGTCTTAAGATGACAGGTGCGTAGGACCACAACCAAAAAGGTAGATACTAAGAGAGGAATAGAATCCCGCACACTGTCTGTATTTGCAAGATTATTTAATACGACGTTTCGGTCATCGGACCTTCATCAGGCAAACATTGTCACACAACAAAATGCTGCCTCTGCATTTTATTAATTCACTTACTTATTCAGTATTCGCTTCACTCTCTTTACAAGACCAATCAATACAAATGAGAGATAGATACATAGAGAGATGCAGAGAGGGGGGGGGGGGACATTAGAGAAAAGCTTGCAGTCTGATTGAGAAAAGAAACAGAATTCACCCTGCTGTTCCTTTGAACAGTGAGAACACACATGGGAAAATATGAGATGTAGTGAGTGGGATGTGACAGAAACAAGCACAGTAGTACAGTATACACGTGCTCATGAATTCACACTATTTTGTAAAATGGGAAAATAGCTGTTTGAAAATCAAAATCAAATCCCTCATACGGTTGGAAAAACAATATCGGAGAGAATGATTAAATTGCAGTATAAATCAAAAGATCATTGAAAAGAAAAACATAAAACCCACATAGAAAAAGGCCCAGCATTAACCTTCAAACTGACATCATTCTTTGCCTCACAAAGCTCTTTCTCTCTTCTGTGTATCAAAGCTGGATGGAGTGTAGAGACGGATCACCACTGAGGGGAAAAATGACCTGCTAGATCCAAACAGGAACAAAATCCATTAGAGTTCTCTATCCTCAGCCTGCTCTATTGTCCAACTGTGTGTCTGGCTGATGGGAAGTGGACCGGCTCCAATAAGCCAGTAGGAGAGACAGAGGAAGAATGGAGGCTGTCTGACCGACTGAATCAGCCGCCTCACTCTGCTCTTCTGTAGATTCACTTTGCTGCTCTGTCTGACTTTCTGACACACTATCTCTCTTATTTGACTTGTTATCTGTCCATTTGTTCTTCTGTAGCTAGTCGGTTGTATCTAAAGCTTTCTCTGTGATATTTTAGGCTTGATGGAGACAGAAAGGTGACAGTCTTGGCTGCTGAATTAGGACTTACTGTACTTCTAGAGTTAGTCTCCAACTCCATCTGATGGATTATTGCTGAAGGAAAACAAATCAACACACTTGGATGGAAGTCAATGGAAAAACAAATCCTTGTACTGCAGGTGACAATATAATTACAACAGTTCATACTTTATAATACTATTATAGGCTACTTTATCTTGTCTGAAGGCTCCAATAATACAAACATTTTGAAAAATTGAATGTATGAAAGTTTCAGTATTTATTATTGCATGATTTAAAACTCATCTACCCATTTAATTGCCTTCATGCTAAACTGACCAATTACTGCGAATGCCCTGCAGTTTTCTCTACACAGCCATCAGTCCCACAGACAGACCAACTTGTCTCAGGTCTAATCTGTGAGATCTGATTCCATATTTATCCTCCTACAATAAGACAATCTGCTTCAGGGAATCTGACCATTTGATTCTCTCTTTCAATTCATCTAGCAAATAGATTTCATTATTTTCTTCTTCTCATGAAAGAAATTCCTCCACAACTTGATGAATATGGCTATTGGATATCATTTTGGCTTCCCAAAGATTATAAAAAGCTCATCCTCTGATCAGAGGCTCTATCCAACCTCTATATTGATGAAAAATATACAGATATAAAGCTCTGTACCAGAGTAGAGCTGCTATTTGGTTTGGAGAGCCAAACCCAGATGAAACGGTCTCGCTTCAGTGAGTGAAGAAAATGTATTCCATTTAAGATTTTAGCACATAGCACTTCCTCACCTCCAACAAAAGTCAAAAGATGCCTACACACACATACAAAACATCTGACATTCTATCTCTCTCTCTAGGAAAGAGGAAGATTGAGTTGTAAACCCACTTCCTGTGTGTGTGTGTGTGTGTGTGTGTGTGTGTGTGTGTGTGTGTGTGAGAGAGAGTGTGTGTGTGTGTGTGTGTGTGTACGTGTGTGCTGTGTGTGTTATTTCAATTTTTTGTACTTGGTCAGTCTTGGACACACACTCTGGGACTCTCTCTCTTTCTTGCGCACACACACACACACACACACAAAGTGGGTTTACAGCCATCATTCTACTCTTCATTAGTTTGGTTTTCAAGACAGCACTTCCCTGTCTAGGATCCAGACACAACATGTGGCTTCTCTGAAGAGCTTTAAGGTTTACTGATGGTGCAGAGCTTGATGAGACTGGAGTCAGTACTGTCTGCACTATTTCATTTGGAGAGACCATAGAGGAGGAGAAGGCTGTAATGATCTCTAGCTTGTTCCTAACAAGATGTGAACATATTGGATTAGTTAGAATTACTTTGTTTGCTAACAGGTTTAAATTTCCTGATTGTATGTGGAGACTCTGCTGACAGCAGATCTGTCTTGTTCTGTCTCATTTAGAGACAGTCTCACCTCACATGGACAAGCTTTCCCTTCTCCAGACTTTGGACACAGTGAAGTAAAAAGTTATAATGTGAATTAAATTGTGGTCTAATATTCAATGTCACTGTGTGGTTTTGTAGTGTTGTAGTGGTGGAGAAGGCTTTCATGAGGCGGCCATATTCACTGCTGTCTCTCTTTCTCTCTTATCTGTATTCTACACTTGACTTTTGCCTTCTATTCTCCATTCCCAATTAAGACTCAGGTAATGGGTTCACGACCTCATCTTCACATAGTAACACATGCATGTCAGTACAGTAGGTTATCATAGAGCTGTACCTTGTGGTGTTGAGGCTTGCATTTAGTAGAGATAACATGTTGCACATTGTGAATACAAGAGTCTCTTGGATGGAGATTTTTTTTCTTTACAGCAGCTGATTTATTTCAAGAAATATGAGCCTTCAAACTGCAGAATCAGGTTCAACTGTAAAGTGTCTGGCTGAAAGTTTATCTACTTGACTCCTCATCCATCAAGTATCAGGACACATTACAGAATGGACCTATATTGATCTAACATGCTAAAAATATGACACCACATTACACAGCATTCTCTCCTCTCTATGCTGTGACCTCCAGAACTGTATCATTTACAGTAAAGTTGCAGATACTCTGCAGTAGTCGTACTGTGAAGCTAATGACTCTTGGAGCTCTAGTTTCCCTGTTGGTCTCTGTCCTGAATAAAGCGCTCCTTTGTCTATTTCTAGTGACGCCACCCCAGTGGCTTCCATCACACAGGCCTCCAGTTGACTATCTGTGATTTTGCAGAGAGCGTTTGATTTATGAATGTTTTCCTCTTGTTATAGGCTACTTGGACAAGCTGCTCCACCAGTTTTCAGCTAGCAAACAAACCCTGTGAAAGCTTCCCTAAAGACTTTGGTCTGTTTTAGTGTGACTGTCTCCTGCATTGCCTCAGAAGTCAGATGTTTTAAAGTGTCGCTTCTCAAGAGGGTAATACCTGTCCTCAAGTATACAGAGAGAGGGAGAGAGAGAGAGAGAGAGAGAGAGAGAGAGAGAGAGAGAGAGAGAGAGAGAGAGAGAGAGAGAGAGAGAGAGAGAGAGAGAGAGAGAGAGAGAGAGAGAGAGAGAGAGAGAGAGAGAGAGAGAGAGAGAGAGAGAGAGAGAGAGAGAGAGAGAGAGAAACTACAGTGTTGTTCTCTGGTTCAGATCCAGCTCAAACTGTGTTGGTGTCTGTCTCTGGGCTTTTAGACCACAGGGAGGGTTGACATCTCAGTAACCCAACTAGATGAAATAATACAAATAAAATAAGACTTAGCATAAGAAAACGGATCATGAAATATTTCTGCTACTCAGTACTGTACAGCATTGTGTTGCTTTGTTGCAGAGAGCCAGCAGCTGTAATCTCTATTCATAGATGAGGGAGAGGAGGAGGAGAGAAGATGATCGATAGCCAGTTAAAGGAGAATAGTGGGATGTTGTTGGACTGTTGGTCTCAGTGTTCAGCCGTCTGGAACAACAACAACAGATTAAGAAAAGCAGCCGCTGATGTGATGGTTCATCAATTTAAAGCTGCACTCGGGAATTAGATGTTACATTAGAAACACTGTCAGACCTCGACATGAAATTGTATTTATATCCAGAAAAGAACAGTTTAAAGCTAGTAGATCATTAGCATGTTCATACAGTACACAGGCCTGGCAAACTGCCTAATGTAAAAACAAAGCAACTGGTACCATGGTACCAGCAACATCTAACAAGAAACCCCTAACCCTAACCCACCATTAAAATCTGGGTTTACAGACAACTTTTTATCTATACTGAACTTCACCATGTTAAACTAAAGGATGTGGACACCACAGCAGGCTAACAAGAAATAAGAAGAAGAAGAAGAAGAAAAAGAGAGGCAGAATGCAGGCAGCCAGTCAGTCCTACAGCCCAGGACTATTATGGGATGTCTGCTCTATAGAAAAAACTATAGAAAACAATCAGTTTTGTAAAATACTTGTTCAGTAGTTGATGAACCTGATGACATGTAAGACATCAGCCAGTAACTTTTAATTAGTGGAACTCTACTTTTCCCACAGGGATCATTAACATTTAATATTATCTATCTCATCACACTGACAAGTAATGTCAATAAACTGGTAACTATCAAGCATCTTCATAATTCAGTACCACATGGTAAACCTACACTGTAGTGTTCAGTATTACTGCATTATTCATACCGCGTCAGTTTATGTCAGCTGTGGCTTCCAGAGGCCAGTCAATCAAGATTAAAGACAGATCAAAGGTGGGCTTTTAACCTTTCACACACACACATACACACACACAGACACACACACACACACACACACACACACACAGAGAAACACACTGAAATACACCAATTTTTGAAGTATTAAGAAATATCAGTAACTTAACAATTTCCACCCACACTCCACATTAAGATCGGTGTCACCATGTCACAGAAATAAATCATTTACACATTGAGAATAAATCAAGACTCTTCTTAAAGCCCTTCTAGCGCTCTCACTAGAGATGATGGAGGTTGCCGTTTGTGCCCCAGAAGGCTGTTTTATATCATCAATTATTTTTAAAACTGTATTTAATATCATCAATTAGTTTAACAGGCCACATGAGAGAGAGCCAGCAAAAGAGAGAGAAAGGGCAACATGAGAGAGTGTGAAAGAGAGAGAAAGGGAAAGAGAAAAGAGAGAGAAATTAGTTTTCTATACAGCAGCCTCCATGTTAAACTCCTCCATGTTAAAACACTGGATGTCTGTGAGCAGCATGAAGCTTGGTGACATCTTGACAGTTTAGCCTAATTGATTTGATTTGATATGATGTGATACAACTTCATTGTCCCGCCTCAGCAGGAAAATTGCATTTGGTCTCACTGACTAAAAAAAAACACATCGCATCCATGTACATCAAAATTACATCACATTGACTTATTAAAAGTATCCCTTGTGGATTTACACCAATGTTCCAACTTAACCTGGGCGAAGTAATCAGAGTCATCATCATTCTTATAGAATAGTTCGACTAAAGCCATATCATCAGCATATTTAAATAGCTAAATAAAGTTAAAAGGTTTCTGCTGTGGAGGTTAAAATATACTCTAGACTGCCATGGTCACCTGTAAAGACATCTATTAGAGCGATACAAGACAGAGGGAGGAGGAGGAAGAGAAGGGTGTTAGAGAGAGACTCAGAGAGAGAAAGAGGAAATATATCTGCTCTCTAAACAGAAACATTCATTTATTTCAGCCAGTCCAGTTCTTAGAGAAAAGGTCGGTAACCCCAATTTCTGCCTTCTGCATATCACACACACACACGCACACACACGACTGCTTGTCTCAACTATAAATTCCCACAATGAGCTCTATCTCTAAGAGCAACAGTCTTTGTTCCTAATGATTCTTCAACGAAGAAAGATGGAAATGATGCAAATAGTGATGAAAAGACATCATGTGCATTAATGTGATTAAAATGTGCTAATTAAGATTCTATTAAGACAAGTACTCTGACAATTAATCAAACTGCAAGGTATTTCCACTAATCTGAATCTATTGACTGAACTTGAAAAACCCACACATCCATTAACTGTGAATCATTTCTTAACAGCTACTTTTGGCTTATTTTGTCTGGTTCATATGAACCTGTGGATCAGTCCTACATCTACAAACCATACCCATCTGGCCTTCCAGGCAGAAATAATCAGTCAGGATTACCATCTGATCCAGGTCTGATAGGTCAGTCTTTGTCTTTAGATGAAAAACCATGAAGAAAAATAGTGAATAGTGAATATTGAAAAAGTATTTTCATTTTCATATTAGACCTGTGATGACTGTGACTACTAGGCTAATCTATGAATAAACTGGTAGAAACAAAATAATTAGTCATTTAGATTAATGCTCGTCTTCTTCACTGGTATTTATTGCTCCTATGATCTGAATGATCAATGGGATTACAGAGCGTTCTGATTGATATTCATATTGCTTTCCTCCATGAGTCTGTTATATAGCCTAATACATTAAGAATAGCACACTTTCGATTAACTGGCAACCGATCCAGCAATTTATTATCCTCTCATTCAATTAAAATAATAACACTCTGTTATAAATTTATATACCACTTACTGGAAAATGCCATACAGACCAGATAAATCATTTAATATCTTCAGATACTGCCAAATCAATCTAACTTTCTGAAATGGTAAAAACAATGAAAATATGGTAGACAAAGGCTTGTTGGATGGATGGACCAGGTTGGATAGTGTTGTATCCTCTAGCGTTTTCACACAATGTAAAATATCTATCTATCCACATCTTGAATTCATACAACACATGCAGCAACGACAGACCAATGGAAAGAACAGACAGGGACTTTGGTTCATTGAACAGTAGAGGATCTAGGTGGGTGGATGTATAGCAAAAACTGTGTGTGTGTGTGTGTGTGTGTGTGTGTGTGTGTGTTTGTGTGCGTGTTTATATGTGTGTGTGTGTATGTGTGTGTGTCTGCAACATACGATGCAATCCTGTGATAAGGCTGTTTTCATACCCAACATGAAAAGCTTCTGGTTCCCTGGGGCAGTGAAAACAAACCTGAGTCTCAAAAATAAGTTCCAACATTGGATTAAATTCATCAAACTGCCAACTTCTTCTGTCAAGCTGAATCTGAATCTGTCAGGTTGGAGTCGTTGTATGCATGTCTGTAATAGGGCTGCATGATTAATCATATTCAAATCGCGATCTCGATTAATTCCTCTATGGGATCACATTCCTAAATGACGACAATTCTGCCACATGGTCATTCGGGATATCCGTTGCATCAAACCAAGTGCCTCTAATTTCTCCCTAAACTGCATCAACAAATGACAACGTAACGAAATGTGCACATGCAGAGTGGGCAGAAACCAGGGGCTCAAAGTTTGCATTGTTTTGCTACGGCACAAAACATTTTCAGGTTGAACGATATGTTTGCTCATAAAAGCTCCTTGAGTTCAACGCACTACTGTTTCCTTTTAAACTTCCTGTTCGCTACGTTTTGGGGCAAGTGAACGTGCCCGAGAAACTGGCAGAAATAAAAACAAATCCAGAGAGAGACATAACGAGGAACTGCAGACACACAGAGGAAAACAGTTGTTCAAAGGTTGTGTTCTAAACAAGAGAAGACATGAGATGTAAGTTGATTGATTTTATATTCAGTGTTGGATTCATCAAGCAGTTGAATTTAAGCTATCTTGTCTGTTAAAAAACAAGCAAATATCTTGGAAAGGCTGACAGTGCATGTGTTCAACTCAATTGATTTAAATTCAATTCAATGCATTGAAGCATTGTTGCATGGTTATCAATTAAATTACCTTATTCCACTAACGTTACTTAAAAACCACAAGATAATAACATTACCTACCGTGAAAGTCTGTAGGGCAGCAGACGAGTTATCGGGTTACTGTTTACAAATCCTGTTATTAACACAGATGAGTTTGGAGCAAATTGTGGAATTTTAAGTTTCACTTTTGTTTTCACACATACGGCTCTGTCAGATTGAGTACAATGCTGATGGTCTGTGCATCTCCACGTCAGACATTACGTGATGTGACATCAGGCGCATTAGAGATCGATTTAGCTCAATTTCTATACATCGACCAACTTTTGATTTTACAAACTGACAAACTGATAATCCTCCTTCTGTTCCTCAGTTGTTTCTGTAACATCTCTGTAAGCACAAGGTCATGGTTCAACCCACATCAGTCTGTTTCACTCCACCTACATACTGGATCTCTCTTTCTCTCTCACTGTCTTTGTCTCTCTACCTCTCCCCCTTCTCTCTTTCAGCCACCTCCAACTGTTGGATTCAGCTGCATTTCCTGAACTGATTGAACAGAGATGGAGAGACCTCAGTTGTTCTCCTGAGGATTCTCCTGTTGAGTCTCTGCAGACTTGTTAGCTCGTCCACTTTCATGTCTCCTGCCAGACCAAGTCCTTTCTCCAAACCATGACCAGCGGCCATGTCGGCCATGTTGCTCCATGTCGGTCATGTTGGTCATGTCTAACTGTGTCTCTGACCCGTATCTTCTACGCTCCATCTGGCTCTGTCAAAACACTGCTATAATCCCAACTGTCAAACCATGCAGGGATTGTGTAAGTGGTGTGAAAGGCAGATAGATGGAGATGCTGCTAATGTGGTGACCACATAACGACTGCAGTAACTCATGTCCACTACAGGCTGTCTTATCCGTAAGTACAAACCTACTTTAGCAAACAAACACCAGTTCTCTATCAGTTTCTCATCTTCTTTGAATAATTTGATAATGATTTTTTATTTCAACAAAGGAAAAGTCCACATCAGTCCACAGTATCCTCTTATTCAGAAAAAACAGACCTGAGAATTAATTCAGCCAATCAGAATTGAGAATTCAACAACCTGACAAAGCACTATTCATCACACTAACCATATGGCTGTCACTGCATGAACAGGAATAACACAACCAAGCCGCAACTGGTCAAACTCAACACAAGCCACTGTAAGAGGAAACTGGAAGTACTGTGATGATTCAGCTATGGAAAACTCCCTCTGACATTTTGAGGTAAATTGGAGTCACTATATCTTAAAATATTCATTGAGCAGTTATGGCAGCATGAAGCGTCTCCAAAGAGCAGTAAGTCCATCAGTTTTATAATACAACCAAGCAAAACTGTCCCCATCACCACTTTATGGTAATAAGACACTGATCTCAGAGCAGCCGTCATTAACTTTGACTTGACTTTGTCTCCTTGATGCTCGGCTGGAGAAACTCAAGGGACCAGAGTGTTGTTTGTCTTTCCTGATCCATCCTGTCTCTCTCTATTGATAAATACTCGGGCCTTCTACATGATACTTCCACCATATTAAATGATTATCCTTCCTGTTTCTGATGGGCATCACAATAAGAGCTACAATCAGGTAGTTTACTAAGCTACTTCTGGTGTTAAAAATAGGTTAAATATACAAATTTGTATCAGTCACGGTAATATCAGTTTTACCGGTACTGAACCCACAGCCTGTGTGCCGGCATAATCATCAATGAGGATGGTGACATTTTATAGTCGCTATTGATGTGAGAACAGGTTTGACCTGATGATAGCAGTGGATTGAAGAATACGATGGCCTGTTACCACAACTTTTGTCCACACACAGAGGGAATATCTAACACCAGTGGATATGTGGACTCACACATCACCAGCTTGCACACACTGTGATGCACAACACACACATGCATAACACCCTCACATCTCATTAGCATAAGAACTAGTTGTTTTTTACCTGTTTCAAGATCCACAGATGAAGGTTCAGGATGGAGCATCCCAGAAAACAGAGGGAGAGAGAGAAAAAACACAATTAGCAACTAAACACCAGACATGAACTGAATCTACTTAAAGCCACTGGAGTAAACCAAGCAAGACCCAGTAAGATCACAAATCATTAGTATAAAGGCATTAATCTGAAAGTACTACTGAATATGGATGATGGGGACAGAGGATGTGGTTCTACTTCAGTCCAACCCAAAATAGCAGCTGAACACTCCTCTCTCTGTCTCCTCTGTTTAGACTAATTAGCTGATTCCTCTAGTAGGAACAGAGGTTGGCAGGATCTGGTCCTGCCAGGCTGAGATAGTGTGTGTGCCAGGTCTGCCTGGCATGGCAGCGTGGGAGAGGCTGGCCTGCTGGTCAAGCCTGAGATGAGGTGATGAGGGCTTGATCATAGTAGCAGATACAGTTTGAACAGATTGATGCTTGATGATGAGTGGGACGACAGAGAAGAGAGCAAAACAAACCAGGACTCTGTAGAATGGATTTAAATACAATATGAAAGCTCTGCTAGGTCAAACAATACAAGATCATGTTGCTAAGCCTGTAATTGCATGTGGCCTAAGAGGATCATGGCTTGGTCACAGTTATTCTCTGTGTATCAATTGTATCTCCAATCTGTTGCAGCAAGATGAACAACAAGAGTGGATTGTGGAGGTGGAAAGATACTGAATACTACACTTCCAATAGAAAGAAGCTGAACACTTCACACAGAAAATGAGCGTGTGAGTGAGAAAGAGAGGAGAGGGAAGAAGAGAGAAAGTGGGAGCCGGAGAAAGAGAGAGAGGAATGAGCACATTTTATACAAAAATTCACTGGTGACTCAGCATTGATGGAGAACACTCTTCAAACTTGTAAGGAGGACAGTGAGAGGAGGAGAGAGAGAACAACTATAAAAACCCACTGGTGATTCAGCATGAATAGTTAAAACCTCTCCTCTGAAACTTGTCAAAACTAGAAAGTAAGTGAAAAAACTACTCTCTACTGAAAATGATTTCTTCTCTCTTCTTTTCCTTCACATCATAGGGGGTAGTAGTTTGTGTGTGTAGTGTGTAATGTAAATGTATACATGAGTGTGTCTGCATCAGTCTGTGTGTTTGTGTGTGTGTTTAGTGCAGCAGTGGGGCTATTTGGGGGTGCAGGGGCTCTTTCTCAGCAGACTGTTTGTTTGTACCAAAACACGATATGTATACATTTCTTAGTGACTAAGGCTGCGTTCACATGTAGCGTTTTTGTACCCAAATGCCATCGCCCTTTTTTTATTAAAAGTAATGGGAAGCGGCCACGAGGCGCACAAAAGGCGGCTGCTCCCGAAAAGCGCTGCAGCCGCCGTTTTTCCGCAGAGCAGAGCGCTTTCAAAAGTTGAGAAATGTTCAACTTTTCAGAAAAGCACCGGGTGACGTGAACCGCTTTTTTCTCAGCCAACCAATCGCGATGAAGCAGAGGCTGGCCGTTTACCATACAACAACAAAGAGAAATTGGTCGTTGTAAGAAGTGAATTCCGTTACCACAACAGCGATCATAAAGGCGGTATGGATTATACCGGACATGTATTGGAAATATCTGGTAAGCCTTTGTATTAAGCCTTTGGTGTAGCCTCTGTATTGTCTGATTGAAGAGCTAACCAGCTGGTTACTGAGCTAGCAGCTGCTCAGCTAACATCAGATGACGTTATCGTGATCCGCTTTTTATTTCTCCTCACAAAAAGCGCTCCAGGCAGAGCTTTTTCCACACAAGAAAACGCTGTGTGAACGTAGCCTGAGATGGAACTGATGAACCTAGAAACGTCTGTCTAATCTTGATGCATCAGAGCCACAGACTCTAAGAGCAGACATGATGCTTTCATTTAGTGAGGCAAGTCCAAATCCCAGCATGCAAGGAAACACACAGTGAGGAATGTTTTTAGCCCCACGACAGCAGGGGACAGTATTGTCGGTCAGGTGGTCTGTTCACTACTTTACACTGTGGACTCTCAAGCGGGAGACTGGAGTTCGATTCCCGGCAGAGACGCTTCCACAAAATTCAATGTAGTGGGCTGTTACACTCTTAGTCTTGTTGTTTCCTTCAGGGGTGATCTCAAAGGTCACACACTCACACACACACACACACACACACCTCCAACCTTCCTACCAGTGTCTTTGCTCTGAGTTCCTCTGGAGTACAGAGAGTGTTACACCAGTCCCATAATGGTCACAGTCCAGTACACCGGTCCCATAATAGTCTTAGTCCAGTACACCAGTCCCATAATGCTCTTAGTCCAGCACACCACACCTCATCTCAACCGGCCCATAAAGAGAAACACACTGTGATTAACAGTCTATGGTCTGCTCTGTCATCTCTCCTGCTGTTTACCTCTGGATCTGTCCAGCTGTTTTTATCTCTCTGAGCCTTGTTTCTCTGTCTATCACCGCTTTACTCACTGCTGCTCTTTGTAATTCATTCCTTCCTTCCTTCTGTCCATCTTTTTATTTCATACACTACACTTTCCTGCAGTCCATCAATTATTGTTCACTCTTTCTAACTCCCAAAGTATTCAAATCATCTCCAGTAATACTCCACAATGTAGCCTACATAATAATACCACAATTCATCTACAGTAACCCATACATCCCTGTTCAAATGCTGTGGTTGACTCACTCTGGTTGATTTACAACACAGCAAGTTAATTCTGGGCAGAATCTAGTTCACACACAGTCAATAGCAGACAAAACCCTGACTGACAGAGCCTCTCCTCCTCTCCTCCCCTCTCTTTTCCCTCTTTGTCCTCCTCTGTTCTCCCTGCTCTATTATCAATGGACTGAGTGGTCGATAGCGTAGCATAGAGTAACTATGTCTTGATCTGTAATTGTAGCGGTCAAAAGAGAGAGACATAGAGGACAATGTCTGGTTTCCAACACCAGTGATTTACCAATGATGAGTCTCCATTCTACTCTGATGAGCCAAACTCTGACCTGCTGTGATCCATTCTGGAGACACATTGAAACACACTGGGTTTGGCTAAGGCAGAATGGAGATGGTTTTCCTCAAACAGCCGTACCAGTACAGAGTGATGTCATAATCAAACATCATATTCACTATAATCCGTGCAAAACATCAATTTAACACTCTTTACCATTTCAGGGAGGAAAACAAGGCTATGGGACTTAATGACTAAATTCATGTGTGAAGGAACATTTTCCATTGTTTACTTCCTTTGCACCTGCTTAGAAAAGGAGTAAATCAAAACATAGTAAACAATATGAATCTGATGATGACAAATGAAGCTCTCTGATGCAACAAAAGTGAAAATGAAACAATTTCTCTGCCTGCATTACCAAATGGATGTACTGTATGTGCACGTGTGTGTACATGGAATTATTTCCTTGAAGTGCTACACAAGCTAACAATCAAACACTTTTCTGAGTACAGAACTTGTGTCTGAATTTACTTCCCTCATCTAAATAATTTCATCTGGTCAAGAGATTCAAACCAACAGCCTTCTGGTCATCAGCCTGCTTATGTAACCTTTGGGCTGCCAACTTCCTCCACTGAGCTATGCTACAACCAGCTGCATAATCAGTTCATTACTACATTATTCCATGCAAAACCAATAGTAACTTGGTTTTGACTTGACAACATAATGTCTATCACTATTCAGTGATAAAAGAGGTGGAGGAAATGAAGGAGCAGGTGGTAGAAGAAGAGAAGGAAGAGGAGGAAAGGGGGAGGGTGAGATTGAGATGAAAGACTAACACCACTTGTCAAAGAAATGATTTCCCCTTAAACAGAAGTGCTTTGATTGAAACAACTAGCCTAATCATAAAATCCCATCTGCACACATCATTCAGAAATCTGACTAAATGATGCATGACTCTGTTCGGGATGAGGAAAAATAATTGTTCACATTAAAAATTTTCCCATCTGGAAGCATTAACTGAATATATTCCATCTTACGTCCAAAGACTTTGAGTAAAAATCCCCAAATAGCTGTGAAGGATCCTATTTAAAGCCCTCTTCATCAGTGGGCTGGGCAGTGACAAGGACATGGCTGAAGGAGATGTGAAGCCTTGTCCTGGTTTGGAGGGCAGAAGATGGAGGTTAGTCTGTCTGTGGTTTCTCTATCTGGGGAATCTGGTGGAGAAGAGACAGAGAGAGAGAGACACGAGGTCCAACCGCTGACTAGACACAAGAGAACAGCTCCAGCCCTCTGGCTTTGACAGAAGAGAGGAGGGAGGGAGGACAGCTGTCCAGCTTTGGATCAGCTATAGGAGAACATGGGGAGATATGAGAGGACAGGACCAAGGACTGGACACTGAGGGGACACACACCATCCCTCTGGCTGACCAAGAGAAGAAACACTGACTAGATAGTGTCAGAAAGTTCACATCATGTGAGGAGACCAGTGGATGTGTCCTTCATTTAAACTGGGGACCGGAGGGTACTGGCCTACAAAAAATCAATTTGAATAGAAATGAACTGCTATATTCAACAAAAAAACATTTAAGTCCAAACTTCAAATACCATAATGTGAACACACACAAGACAAGTGTAAGACATCCACAGAGACAAACATAAACACACTCATACACAGATGTGGCAAGACACTGGAAAACACTCGCACACATCTACAAACACCAACCTACACAGACGAACACAAGGAAACACATTTACATGGCCTAGATATTTATTATGCACTGACTCACACCCACCAACCTAAATTTTTATCAGGACTTTATGTTCACTGCATCCCACTGATTCCTTTCCCTTATAATAACTAGCCTAATCATAAGAAAGATAAAATGCACAGTGGAAAAGAAGAAAATCATATAAGCATGTTTCATATTTGTAGCACTTTGTCAAAACCCAGTGAATCTCTTTCTGTTATGTTCAGATGTACCTGTAGGTTCACAGTGTGAGATCTCTTTCTGTCTCTAAAGTAGTTTTATTCCTCCTTTCTCCCTCTAAACTGTGAGGAGAGATCAGCCAGTTGGCTTTGATGTTTTATGTAAATCTCATTTCAGCTGTCATGGAGAAAATCATCCAACAGCCATTTTAGAAGAAGGTCTAAGTCAAACTTAAATTTAAGATTTAAGCTCAAACTGCACATCCACACAGTACAAACACAAAGGTATTTTGTGTTGGTGGTGCTGTCTAACCTATCTATTTGCCAGGGAATTAATAAGCCTTGTGCTTTGCTGTAGGCTCTCTTTCTCCCTCCCTCACTCACGTAAATCACACACACACTAATGAGTTCTAATCGGATAGTGGAGCGATGGGACGATATATCGCAATAAAAAAAATATGACATTATATATCGTGGGGCAGAAAAATGAATTGCGATATTAGCTACATTTTATTCTGCTGTAGTAATCAAAAACGAGATGCTTCCCCATCACAATTTTACAATCTCTCCATCGAAATTAGGCCTATATTTGCACTTTGTAATGACATTTTTAAATTGTTGTTCCTAGCCATTGCTATATCGATTTGTGGCTCAGAAATAAACAGACATTTTACTTATTAGCCTACATCGTATTGTGGTTGTATTGACTCGTGACGCCCATATCGTGTATCGTGAGATAAGCATAATAGTCCCATCCCTAGTGGATATGCACAAGCTCTCTTTCTCCCTCACTCACTCATAAATTGCACACCACCAAAGAGTTCCAATCCTATAATGCACACAAACACCTCGTTTCACAACACAGACAGCCTAAACAAGCCATTAAAACACAGGGCAGACAATTTACCTACCCATCCAATAGATCCCTCTACAATCACAACCACACAAGGTCTAAACTCACAACTCCAAACGGAATATGGCATACGCATGCTAATGGTGCTTTATTCTACCTGGGTGGGTAGGCTCAGAAAGGCAACGGAAAGGCAAAAAATGGCAATTCCTTACAAGTCAGACAGTGGCTACAGTATAACTACAGAAGTAGACCTATTAGCATGCTAGGCAACAGCACAGTCTCGGAGCGCATTGTTCACCTGACTAATACGGTGTCATTTTTAAACAGCTCACAGCATTGCCAATTCCTGGCTAACAGTTACACACCACAAACATGACTTTGACAATTACACTTATTCTGCACGGCGGCAGCAACAACCACATAAATAAATGTATTACCTGAGTCCCAAGGTAGCTTTACGTCCGGGTGTAACGTTATTGGTCATGAGTGGCTGAATATGAAACCGGTCAAGAATGTCACTTTGTACGTGTAAGTTAGTAGAGTCAGGTGTGTCAGTCGTTTCGAGGTCCGTAGCTATGTCATGAGGCGGCGAACGGTAGAGAATGATCGCTCAGAAGAAGCGACAGACAATGGCAGACGTAGACAAAGTTCTTTTCTAAGTTACTCTCAATGACGGTGGATGAAGGACACAAACCCCGTAACGTTAGTGGGCTCGTCATAGTGGAAGCTGGGGTCACTGGTGGAACAACCGGCAGCTGCCCCGGCTCCTCTGTGTTGGCTAGCTCCTGTGTGTTAGCCAACGACCCGCCACTTTCGGCTGTGGAACATGTAGCTAGTGCTAACGTTACTGCTGCTAGCCAACGAAGCTTCGCTGCTATCGGCAAAAGAAACCATTCAAAGAAACTGTTCTGCCACCACTAGCAGCACCTACGTCGTCTGAGGTCCTTCATGTTTTTCATTTCCTCCGGGAAAAAACTCCGAAATGCGTTTTTGCGCCATTGTGATTAGTTGCATGAATGAGGTAATGTTAGTTAACAAGCTATTAGCTTATGCACAACCACCGAACTGACGTCCAATGCCATGCATGCACTCCATGTCATGTGACAAGAATGTATGATTAGGCTATTAATAAACAGACTATTCGATATCTATTCTCTTCTCCAAAGCAAAATTATTGTATTGAGGTAATATTTGTTTTCTTTCGGTTAATTAAAAATTACACTATTTTCATTTTCACTGCGCTCCTCCCGCCCGCCACTAGGCGGTGCTGTGGCACCCTCAGTACCCTACTTCCTTCGCCACTGCACAAACGCACACATGCACGCACGCACGCACGCACACGTAAACAAATTCTTTAACTGAATGGAAGTGTCCAATTTACAGGGTACAATTACCAGAGTGACAGGGACATTTGATTGAACTATAGTATGCTCACAGCTATTTTCAAAAAATGTAAAAATGTTAGAGACAATGGAAAAAACTGCCAGCTCTCTCAGGTCTCATGTTATTCAATACAACATTCATACTAGTTCCAGACTTTTTCACAGATAGTGATATTTAGAAGGAGGGTGATATTGCTCCTGAGGAATATTGAAAATCCCATTTCCCCTCCATTTCCTCACTACATTATAGCTTTGTCCTGGGTCACTGAGCCATGGTAATATCCAGAAGAGATTCTCTGGAGGTCAACCCCAGAGAATCCCCTGCTATTAGGCCTACATTACAGGTTCAAGATTTTATTATGTTATTGGATTTTTATTACATTATGGGCAGTTATTGCATTTCAGTCAATTATAACATTCTGGGTCTTTACAATGCACACAAAAAATATTATGCTATGTTTAATGAACCTTTTATTTGACTAGCATGAGAATGACATGAAGAACACAGACTACTGATGGGCTGATGGGCCATTTTCTGTACAGGGTCTCAGGTGAGGAAATCAGACTTAGATAAGTATTTATTTTCACTATTAATGTCTTTAAAGGCACTGTGTGTTTCAGCAGTGATCTGATTCCTCATTTTGACTCCACCTCTTTCCCTTCATTTCCATCAGCTTGGTGAGAGGCCCAGTGTGATGATCTGAATCACACACACACACACACACATTCTCCTCCTGCTTCACTGGTTGTGTTCAGTGTGTGTGAGGAATGGAGGCGACCCTCACAATGATTGGCTTTTCCTCTCTGCTTGGTTCCACCTAGCCGCCTGTCACTGACTCCTCATAATAAAGTGTTGGAGGTTAGAGATCTATTTACTGAAGCTGGGAGGTTTGAGTTGTGTGTCTGATTCTTCAAACCCCTCTGGGCCAAACAAGCCAGCATGCTGAGCGCTGGAGCCTTGTTCCACTTGAAAGTGTGTCCTTCAGAAAGTCTGTTCCATTTGGAGGTTTTAGTGAGGGAGAGAGGGCTCATTATGGACTGAAGGGTATGCAAAGGCACTCGACAGTCGCTTCTAGCAGCAACCAGGAGACAAACACTCATCAAAAGACCTCTTCACCCCGCTCTGACAGAGGAGATGCTGCCCAGTTTAATGTCTGTACAACTGAAGAGCAAATGACTTGGACACTGCTGTCATGGAAATGTATTCAACGAAATTACAAAAGATTTTACATATTTTACAAAAATGACAGCCAAATGACAAACACATTTGGGTTTAAAATGTGTCATGAATATTTCAGTGCTGAAATCATTGTCACTGAATTGCTTATTACAGAGCATAATTGTAGCCACTTTGCATCAACACATTAACAGTGTGAAACAAATTATGCTAATGCCTTGTAGTTTGCACAGTACACTCTCAGCTACACAGCCACGAACAGCCGACACATAGACACAGTAACAGAGAGAAGCAGGCAGACACAAGTATATAAAGCCAGAGTATGCACACACACACACACACACACACACACACACACACAGTGACACAGAGAGAAAACCACTGTGACAATTCAAATTGGATCCATCTGGTGTCTCAGTGGAGTGTCCAGTGCTGTCGATGTGGTAAACTATTTAGGAGTCTGGTGTTGGTGGTGACATAGTTGTCATGGTAACAAACCGGCTATAAATTGGATGTGTGAGTGTGTGCGCTGTTAATGAGAACCCTTATTCCTTCATCCTGCCTGGTTAACATGTGATGAGGTGTTTCTACTCTCCTGCCAGGACCTTCACTGCAATCACTGCCTCATAGGCTTTAATTACACTGAAAACTGGATACACACAATACTACTACTAATACTGGGGAGCAATATTGAACAAATCCTTTCACTTTGCATAGTAAAAGTTGAAGCCTCGTGTATTTTGGTGAGACAGCTAATTATACTTTTTTTATTTCTTTGACTTTGCATAGTAATGTCTTCTTCAGGCTGCATCACAGTTTCATAAAATGGAGTTTACACATCATTTCACAAGTCATTAGAGAGAGAGAGAGAGAGAGAGAAGGAAAGTTCTTCTCATTTCTTTTTTATAATCGAACAGGAAACTTTAACAAAAATAAAAGGTGGAAAGGAGTTGGTGATGTTTTCAGTAGAAATATGTAAAGTATCTGGAGCTGAAAAATGTTATAAACCAGGAAGTGAGAATGACAGGATAATCTCTGTGTGAGATTTATATCCCAGGTAATGAGAGAGAAGAAGATGGAAGCCAATTATCCCTTCTCTTTTTATCTAGTGGAAAAAGAATGAAGTCCCATGAGTGAACAGTAGCTACAGTGATAGCTAGTGATATACAGTATAAGAAAGCTCACTACGAGATGATAAAATGAAATCAGTATCAAACTGTCACTACAACAATGTTCAAGGTAGACTGACAAGTCAATCCTCTTAAAGGAAATGTTTGGATCAAGTACCTACCCTCACGTCAGTTGAAACACTGGTGAAGTTTGTATGTCCACATAACATAGCTAATATAGCTGCTATAATAGCTGCTCCACCTTCTCCAAAATAACTACTTCTGGATCTCTAGAGTTCCAAAAAGGGCAAAACATATCAGTGATGAAATGATCAGTTTACAGTCAAAAACAGCAGAGAAATTAACTTTGTCTATTCAGTTCTGTTGAGACGGCCACGTTGTAGACAGATAATCCATGCATTTACATAAAATAATGCCTTCCAAGTAAAAAGCAATTGCCACATTAATGCATATGTATAAGCATTTCAGATTTCCTAGAATTTGAAAAACAAAACAAAACAAAAAAAAACTTTAAGTGTTATTCTAGTTGAAGCGATCCTCCAAATGTAACTCCCTACTGATGTAGCATGGGGTTACAAACTGTTTTCTAATACTGTGGAGGAGGAAGCGAGAGCAACTGTATGGAGTTTTTCTTTAGTCTTCATTAATCTAGTAAGACAGGTGAGAAAACATCAATAAAGGTATAAAGCAGGTAGATGTTGTGGTAGGAATGGCTCTTCAATGCTCCATCATCTGTGATGCTGAAGCAGCTATTCTGCTGACAAGCTGTGACTCTAACTGACACTGTCAACCTGGGGCTTTGTTTCCTTTCAGACAATCCTTTCATCCTTTTCTTTCTCTCATCTCTATTCCTCTCCCTTCCTTGAACTTGCCTGTCTGAGAAGCGCTTGGCCTACTTTTTGCCTGTGAAGTTCAACATGCAAAAGTACATGATGCAGACGAAACAAGCATGAAGTGATTTTAAAACTAAATCTGCCTGAGAGAAAATTCTTATCTCCACCGTCTTTGGGGAGAGAGAAAATTGATAATCAGCCTGCTAATGTCTAAAAACCAATGTCTCAACTTTACTTGGCAGGGCTGGAGCATGGAGACATACAGTATCAGAGAAAATACCTCTGGCCTGATTCATAACGGATAACTCATAGATGTCAAAGCAGATCTGATGTATGAGACAAAACAGTATAGAGATGGAACAAGGAGCAGGGGAAGGTTGGAGCAACATCATTTTATTACTGTGGCCTTGTCTAGAGAGAAAAAAGGTTTTCTTGGTCTCTTGGTGGAATTATCAGGTTAACTGACGTGTGAGTTCAGTATTCTGACAAGACAAAAGCTCTTTATAATCTCTAGGTCAAAATCAAAAGCTCTTAATTATCTAATTATCTCTGTCTTTGACTCCATTGTGATCAAACATACAGATTAGTTCTCCAGCACTTGTAGCTGGTGAACTTTTAAATGTGAATATTTAATGTGTTCTTATTAGGTAGTGATGAGCCTTTAGAGAGCAGGTAAACAATATGATAGAATTGATGCCTCCTATCCCTGTGTACACTAGGTATCACACAGGCACAATACACACACTCACACACACCGAACACACTGAACACCAAGAGAACAGCTCCTCTCTGTCATATTGCCAACGGCTCTCCACAAACGCATGTACCTCTCTCCAAAGTCCAACCTGCTCCAGTGTTTCAGCCTGAGGGCGTCTGTATAAAATATGACCATCCAGTAACTACTGCAGCCTGGTAACACAAAGCCTAGCCTGTCAGCTACAGCACAAGGCCAACACTAATGTAACAAGGCTAACACACATATCTGCTGGATTCTGTTGCAGGGGGAACTGGGAAAACTAATGACATCATCCAAACCACAAGGAACTTTCTCCTTGTTCCTTTAGGCTTCCTCCTGTCTTTTTTCAAAGACTCATAACCTGAATCTTCCAGAGAAAACCTGTTGACACTGAGACCCAAGCAGAGCTTCTGTTTCTTCCTGTTAGGATTCTCCTTGTATGGAATGTCTCAGCCCAGAGTGACGGCTCAGTTGGGCTTCAGCACCACGGACAGCGCTCTCTCCCACACAGGAGAACACTGGGCAGAGTGTGGGAGGGCCGATACCTTCCTGCCCTCATGTGGCAGGGGTGGAGAGAGCACAGCTGCGGCAGATCAGTAATCAGCGATCAACCTACTTAAGCCAGCCACTCCATTTATTCAGTGGAGAGGAAGGTGGATGCACATGGAGAGCAAATGGATTCTCCAAGGCGATAAGACGGATAATCAAATACGGAAACCAAACTTGGCTTGTGTGATTGTGGATTGAAGGATATCTGGATAAATGGACTTGTGCTGTGTTGACTGTGTGGACCTCTGCTTGTTTCCTCACCAACGAGAAAGTGTGTGTGCCCCAGCGGAACGACCCAGTAGGTACGGACCCAACAACGAGATTTGGACTACGGACCATCGTAAGCGGGCAGGAGTTCCCTCCTCCTCACTAGTTCAGCCACTACTACCGGACTGGGAGAAACCACACTGGAGTTCCAGCATCCTTCCCACACCACACTTGCAAAAATAAAGAACTATATAATTTTGGCACCTGCAGATCTGTGTCTGAGAGTCATTTCCCAGCTGGTATTGTGTCTCTCTCAGAGCTATTTGTCACAGGAACAACAGAGGAGACTAATCTGTCCTTGAAGCCTGTATCCGAGCATTATCATCTGAAGATACTAAGTCGCCCTCTGGACATCATTCTGTCCTCTTTGGTTGTGCAATGCTAGAGGCAAGTATAGACAAAGAATAACAAACCCACTGAGATATGAATGGTGCTGAAGATAGTAGAGGATCTTTGTTCATTCTCTCTCTCTCTCCTGGAGGAGATCATTAGCAGCACTTACCTGTGTAAAAAAAAAAAAGACAAGAAGAAAATAAATGTTAGAATCAGATAATATATATACATATCTTCACACTGTATAAAACACTTAGCAGCTTGTTTGCCGTTCTTCTGAACCACTGTAACAACAGCAAGAAAATGTGCTGCTCATCTCCTGCACTTCAACGTTCAAATGAAATAATTGCATCAGACACTGAAAGCTTTCCACTCCCATATCAGTGTTAGAGCAGACTAGACGTCCTTCACAGCAGCTCTCACCACTCTGTGGTAGAAATAGCTGCTGATATTACTGCTGCTGAAGTCTTTAAAAGGAACCTGCTGCTCACAAGAATATCAGATCACCTTGTATTCTGCTGCCATATCTGTGTGTTTATAATTCAGCTTGACTATCCTCCTATAGACACCTGCAGGCAGTGAATAAGACATTGATTTTCAAAAGATCAAAAATGCTTTTGGAAAGGAATAAGAAAATCTGATCCAATCTTGACAGTTAATCTATATCTAAGATCAGTGGAATACTTTAGGAAAAGATGAAAGTATAAGATAAGAGAGGACATAATTTAGCTTCACCCATGTTTATACAATGACTTTATTTAGCCCAGGGAACAGAGAAAGTGGCAGACAAAGTATTAATTTCACAGTTCATACTCCAAATATCCTTTTCCCTTTCAGGCTAAGGGACATAGTCCATCAGACACAGACAGAGCTTTTAGACTGGTGGAGGCATTTTGCACTGTTCATCAAAATGTATTGGAGCCATACATAACATTTCTCTACTGTGTATGCAGGTTATCATAGTCTAAAGAAAATAGGACTGGGGGAGAGATGTCAGACCGAATTTGCAATAAGGTAAGAAAGAGGAAAATTGTAAAAAGACAAATCTGAAAATGTCAACACATTTTAACCTAAACCTCAGTCATGTTAAAGAAATGATTTATTGTGGTAGTGATCCATAGTGACACATTTACATTTTCTATAACAGACCATTAGTCTCTCTCAATAGAACTGTGACTGCAGTCATACAGCACATACCAATTCATAAATAATGGTTTCAGTCTTAGACTTCAAACAAGGACATCCATGCTACTCCAAGAGCTGGTTCAGTGCCAAGGCTGACTGAGGAGCTACATGAGTAGATTACATCTCTCTCTCTCTCTCTCTCTCTCTCTCTCTCTCTCTCTCTCTCTCTCTCTCTGTTAATTACTACTGATATCCTCCAATATTTTATATTAGAAAGATGAAATATATACATAAACTATTTCACTATAGAGGTTAACTGTCAGATTCAGGAGTGTTACCAGGCAGAGGAGAGATAGAAAGTTCTTCTGTTAACTCATTAAAGAAAAACATTTGTCAGCCATTAGAAGAATCAATATCCTGATTGGGTGAAATTAGCCTCTCTGATTAATGGGGTGTGTCTACCAAAGACCTGGGAAAAAAGTGCTTGCAGTGTTTTTTCATTATTTCCTGTGGAATAGTTGCGCTTTCAGCACATGACCCAAAGCAGGGACCTGACCTCTTTTTAGCGGCGTGGGCGTGGCACTGGACCTGTTCTCAAGTTGCAACTATTTCAACTTTCTCTCAAGCACCCTGCTTATCAATGTCACTTCAGAGCTCCACCAACCAATAAGGGCGCATATCACTCCAGACCTCTCTTCTTCACCAACAGGGGTGTGTGCTGTCTCCACTCCTATATTCACTCTACATATAGATATACAAATAGATGATCAAGTTTGCTGATGACACCACAGTGGTAGGCCTCATTGTTGACAATGATGACAGCACCTACATGAGAGAGGTGGCCCAACTGGCATCATGGTGCTCCTCCAACAACCTGGAGCTCAATTCCCATAAAACAGCTAAAACAATAATAGAATTCCGGAGGCAACAGCCTGCTCACTCACCCCTGCAAATTGCAAATTGAAATTGGTTGAGTCATTCAAGTTCCTGGGGACCACAATATCAAACTCTTTGAAATGGGATGACAGCATCACCACAATATTGAAAAAAGCTCAACAGAGGATGCATTTTTTGAAACAGCAAACTAGATATCTCCACTATCATCCTGGTCCACTTCTACAGAGCAGGTCTTGAGAGCATTCTCACTTTCACCATCACTGTCTGGTTCCCCTCTGCCTCCCGGTCTAAGTCCAGGCTACAGCCAGTGATCTGCTCAGCTGAGAACATCACCAAAAGCCCCCTATCATCAATCAGTCCCACCCTGGCTGCCACCTCTTCACAAAACTCCCACCTGGGAAGCATTGGAAGGCCAGCGCTCCCTGCTTCAGCGCTCACCTGGTGCTGCCAAAGTGCTTCAAGCGTTCAAGAAATTGTTCGTGGACACAGCCCCTAATTCATCTGAGAAGCAGAAACATGGTGCAGCATTCCCCTGAGACAGGACATGACAGACATGCAGCTAATACATCATGTCCTGCTCATTACTGCACAACACTGTCTGTCTAATGGACACACACATGATGTTGTTTTCCATTTTTCTTTGCCACTCCATTGTTGAACATAAAGTTGAACTGTTCCTCTGAGACTCCTTAGTAAAATAAAAGTCATAGTAAATGTGATTAAAAGCTACAAATAAGGAGTAATGAGTGAACAATTCATTTTCCCCTCAACAGCAGTATTGCTCTGTGTATTGGGCAGGCCACGTTTTGTCTCTGTGGGAATTCAGTGTGTTTTGAGTGTTTGTAATGGATGACTGCATCAGACTATTATTCAGTAACTTTACTAATTAAAATTATTAAAATTATTATCTGTGCTTTTCCCATGATAAGACTATCATACAAAACATTCTCATTATTACAGAAATTATGCATGTTTGTCTAAAAAGTGCCAGGCTTGCAGAATAGGAACAACTGGCAGCCTGAGACCTTCAAGGAATCTACATGAGCATAAAACTGAGATGAAATGAATTCACCATGTCCAATAAAACTCTGAGAAAACACTTTCTCTAAACCCTTTCTCCTCAGCAGCGTTGTTTTTATCATTGCAACAAAATCAATGTAATGCACCACATTAACCACCAATGACAAGCTGAATGCACTGGCATGTAAACCGAGGATGGAGCTCTACATCTGTGAAGGCTGATTTAAACTGAAGCTGCAGCTCTGACT